>NW_005842719.1:766855-767498 GCF_000455745.1 Alligator sinensis
CGTCCCCCCGGAGCATCCGGAGCTCTGTTCCGTGGAGCCTAGCACCCTCCACGAGACCGTCTGTGTTGTCTGTGTCTGTAACCGCAACTCAAGCAAGTTTTCCAGCCTACACCACTGCCATCTCGGTGTAAGTAAACAATCTTTAAAACTACCGCTAAGTGTTTGTGCCTAATTCCAGCTCGTCGCCCTCCCTCTCCGATCCAGCGTGCCTGGGCTGCTGGCCACAGCCCGCGTGCAGCACGGAAAAGGCTTCAGGTCGCTCCCGGCCCGCACAGTTTTGACGTTAGCTTTTTGCCCCTTGATAACAGATAAACCAAATACTTACATATATTCAGTACATCTCTGTTTAGATTCTTATCTTGTGCATAACTTTGAACATTTAATTCTTCATTGTCATATTCCAAAATCAAATGGATCAATGTGTAAAGGCTATCAGGAATAATTTTTTGCACTTGCTCTTCATTCAGCTTTCTGTATCCCTTCATGCCTACTACAACTTTCAAATCTTTGATCTTGAAAGCAGCATAGTACAAGTGTTGTATGTCCAAAAACTCTTCTCTGAGCTGCTTGTCAATGACCTCCTTATCATTCATATGTGAAGTTACAACCACTTGTACGGCTTTACCACTTGTCATGGTTCAGC
>NW_005842719.1:767517-770697 GCF_000455745.1 Alligator sinensis
ATTTCTTTGGAGATGAAACTGAATCGCTGTTTTGTAGTAAGTCTGAAGTTCTTGCTTCATTTGCTTCAGTGTGGTCAGAGGACATTCACCACCTTTATCTTCTACTAAATCACAATATCTTTCAAGTATCTTTTTCACACTTTACATATTTCTCCATGCAAAGCTGGCATTTAGTTCATTAATCACTTGATGCCATGCTTTTGCTTCAGGAGAAAGAAGAATTTCTTCTTGCACAATCTCCACATCTGAATTGGAAAGAGAGACTTGTGGCTTCCATTGTTTCCTCCCACCTTCATTCAGGATAGTAACGTGCCTCAGCAGCTATTAGATCTTTGACACCGATTCAGCAATGCAATACTTCATTCTACACCAGCTTGTGTATTGCATTGGCTGATTCAAATGACAACACTTGACTCAGTCTCTTTTCATTAGAATGTTTCTGGCAGCATATGCTTATCCTCCAGTGAACTGCTGAAGAACATGATCTGCTTGCTGTCTTAATGTGTTCTTCACTTGATGTTGTTGGTAGGGTTTCCCTTTCATTTACCTTGAATGACTTTCTTATGAATCTCTCAATATGTCCTTTGTGTGCAAGAACCATAGCAATGTAGCAGGGGCAAAGCTGAGACCCAAACTCACTGGGATGGAAGCTACTGGCATGCCCCAGAGATGGCAGATCCTTGGCTGGGCTCTCAGGGAAATGATGAGCCCATGATCCCAGGGCATGCTCTGCTGCATTGTCGGATAGGTAGCTAGTGTATGGCAAATGTTCCCCGGGCTCCAGTTTTGGACTGGGGCAGGGGTCAGAGCCCCAACCCCATGTGGACTTGGGCTGCAGCCCAAAGAGGGAACAAGCAGCTGGTGCACCTAGGGCCCAGAGATGGAGGGGATAATGAGCCCCTCAGGGGCTCCTAGCACTTGTCGGCAACAGCAGGGCACATGGAGGCAAGTGAGGGGCCAGATTGGCTCATGCTTATGACAGCTGAAATTATGTCTGTGTGATACAGGTGCTTGCTGAAGGCTCTTAAACTAAGTGTTTTTCTGTATTTGTTTAGATATTAAGCTTTATGTTTTTTCTAAAATTCTAATTAAAGTTTAAGATGTAGTGAAGCCTTGTATAAAGTAAGGCCTAGTAAATTTAGCAAAGTCTTTAAGTAGTAAAGCCCTGTGATGTAGTTAAAATTACCTTATCAAATAAATGCAAGACTTGTACTGCTAATTGGTCAGTCTAATGACAGTTGAAGTAAAAGGGATCTGAGTGGTCGTTCATTATCAGTATCATTCAGAAGCTATAAATGAGCTGGAATATTTGGAAACCATTCAGAAGGAAGAGACAGCTCTGTAAAAGAATTAGGTAGCTGTTGCCTGGATCAGTGGGCCCGTGGACCTTGAAGAGCCCAAGAACTGCATTCCAGGGTCCTTTCCGATACCCCTTTGGACAGTGTCATTCAGGGATGCCTGACTTCGCTGAACTTTGAGGAAAAGAAGCTTGCTGTTTATCAGGCATCAGAGGGAACTGCTGATAAGTTGCCGATGCTAATTGCTTTTGTCTGTCATTGTTTGTCTTGTTACTATGCGTAGTTGTGTTTTTGTTCAGTCAATAAACCTTTCTTACGTTTCTACCCCCGACCATACTCTCAATCCCAAACCCTCCACAGGCGGCTGGGACAATGCTAACCCTGAACTCCCTACATAAGCATGCACCAGCCCCAGGGAGGGGGAAATACACAGACAGGTGAGAGCTCTCATCATGTTTCCTCATGGAGGCAGGGGACCAGGAACCCAGGATCTTGATCGCCTCAGCTCTCTGGACTGACTCCTGATTGCTACACTGCCAGGAGAAGCCAGGTACCCCTAGGGGCTACTCCGGGGTTTGTGACACCCCTGGCCTCACATTACTCCCAAGGTCCACCTAGGACAGACAGGCTCACCCAGACTGAACAAATACAGGGCAAGCACTGGAGGATTAGGATTGCCTAAGAAGAGGCAACTGAAGTGCCCTGTAGGGCCAGAGAAAAGCCTAAGGCACAATTATTTAAGATGTTATCAGTGTCTTTGTTTCTTTATGCAGGTCATGCACTGCTAATTCTGAACTGGCAGTAGAATCCAGTGATCATAGCTGAAACACACTGACTACAGACAACAGTTTCTTTTTTCTCCACCTGAGCTGCCAGACCAGCCACTCAGGGCAGCCAAACATTTGTATCAAGAACCAACTGGCACCCCAAGTGGAAAGGGGAGAAGTGTAGGGGAGAGAGAGCCCCATAGAAGACCCACACACATCATGACCTATGTCGGCCTTAGCCAACTCTCTCTGAACAGGTACTACCTCCTTATATCTCTTTTCAATTACACCAAATCATGGAAGGCAAGATTTGAAAACAGAGCGAGACACCTGCTGACCATGTGGCATGCTGGCCCCAGCCTGGAGCAGCTGCTTGGATTGAGTCTCTCTATAAAAAAGAACAGTGCCAATTGAGGATTTTGGAATGTTGCAGTGCAGGATCAACACAACATGATAGTCTGTCAAGAATACTACTATAACAAGTGTCGAATTCAGCAACTGTCCTATGTTGAATGAGTTCCTTGTTTATTCACACAATTCCAGCAGGTGTACTTTGGCTAATCATTGACTGCAAACCTACTTTGAGACATATGATGCAACTTGCGGATTCTGAGTTGTACCTCCCATGCTTCTCTGGACTTAGTGATGCTATCAGCTCCATTGTAATATTTGCTTAAGGGTGATAAGGATGAATCTCTTGTCAACAATCTCCATCAGAGGTTTTCATAGCAAGGTAATCTGAAACAGAACAGAATTGATGTAGCTATTTTGCAGGCCTTTTGGGTACCTAATGATGAAAAAAACTGTAAATTTGCAACAGCTATCTTGGAATCCTAAATGGCTACCATGATGGATGTAGCCCAGGTGTACATGGGTTCGTACTTCCCTCTCCAATTGACAGAATTATTGGCAGGGCAGTGTGCTGTGGAGGGACACAGCAGCCCAGAGCCTGCCTCCATCCCCTATAGAGTCAGATCCAGTCAATCAGTTACTTAACTATATACAGATTTATTATCACAACAAAATCATTAAAGGGTAAGGACATATGTATGTACAAGTTTACAAAACAATAAACCCTATATATATATATATATATATATATGTATATAGGGTTG
>NW_005842719.1:770827-773749 GCF_000455745.1 Alligator sinensis
ACCCTGTGTCAGCAGCTGTAGACCCGAGTCACCTCAAGCGGCTCCTAGGGTCTCTCATCCTCCATGCAGCGCCTCCTGCACCGAGCTCCCAGCCTCGTTCTGGGGGCTGAGGACCTGAGCCACCCGAGGGGCTCCAAAGGTCCTGCTCTGCACACCGGCCTGTGCATCGTGTCTCTGGCTGCACACCAGAGGTTGCAGACCCGAGCTGCCTCACACATCACCCAGGGTACACTGTGCGCCGTGCTGCACACCGAGAACCTAACCGCTGGAGTCATCCGCCACTCCCTGCTGATAGAAGTCTTCAGGGGCTCTTCCTGGGCTACTTCTTTGCTCTGCTGAGCAACTCTCCTCAGCTCTTCTAAACCCCGCTCTTCTCTCTTCTTAGTCCTCGATGCATCTCCCCTCATGCTGGGCATGCAGTTCCTTTTATATGCTCCAGGGCTCTGCCCCTGAAGTCTTCTGGGCCTGACAGTTTGCAGTCTTCAATCAGGTCTGGGAGAGCTCTTCTCCCCCACCCCTCAGAAAAGGGGCATGATGTTATTTCTCTTGCTGCCTCCTGATTGGTGGATGGGCTCCACTAATCAAAACAGCAGGGTCTCAAGCCTGGGATTCAACCCAAGCTCTGAAAGGTAAGCCTGCTACATGGGAATGTTATGATTGATCTCCTTGGTCTCTCCTGGTGGCTGCTTAACCCCCAGCAACTCCAGGCTCCAGGCATCCTGCTTCCTGGCCAGGTGCAGCCCCTTGAGGCTGCTTTCAGTGTCTTTTATCCTTCCCACTCTAGGCTCACATGGCTAACCCTCTCGCACTCCCCACACCTGTGTCAGTTCCCTTGCTGAGGGACTCACTATGTCCCAGGACCTGGTTACCTAGCCTCCAATGAGTTCTACCAGGTCTGGGGTGGATGGGCAGAGGTACTTCTGGGGTGTGGGGCTGTTCAGACTCCCCAAACCCATAATAACAGGGTAGGGCCCTGTTACAGGCAGCTACATTCACTACTTGCCAGATTGGCAACATGACTTTGCTGAAATGGGTAGATCACCTCTACCTGAAACACACTGTTGCTGCTTGTGTCAATGAGTTGCCTATGGGGTCACACCTTTACCCTTCTTTTTTACCCTACTACAATGAGAACTCAGCACCTCAGAGCAAGCCCAACAGAGGTGTTTAATACACTTTCCCAGCATCCAGGTGACTTTTCTTTGTGTCTCAGATGTAATTATCTTTACCTGGTCCAACACCATCACTCTTTGTAAGAATGTTATTAGGTGTCCCTTTTATCATTTCTTAGTTATCTGAGCTCCAATGACAATATCATTTTTGTACACAAAAAATTGCTAAACCCATGTTTAGAAAACTGTAGAGAATAAAACAAAATAAAATTTCTGCCAAAGTGAAAACTCAGCTGGAGTTTCTGCCAAAGTGAAAACTTCATCCAGGAGCAAATTTTAACAGCTGTTTTATAAATCCTTAAAATAAGACTTTTCAATGTAAATGAATCTACTAGTCTAACTGTAAGCAGGGCAGTGGTTATATTTTTCACAATTAAAGTGATCATCACTGTAACAGGGCTCCTGCCCCATTACTGAAAAAGGGGAGGAACCACAGGGGCCTGCTGGCCAATCCAGCCCCTGTGAACAGACTTGATGGTGGAAGAGATCTAAATAAGTACTTATCACAGAACTAGCTGTTTTGCACTAGCTGGAGCTACCATGGGCTAGAGCAGAGGTAGGAAACATTTTTGGCTGGAGTGCCAAAAACACCCCAATCTTGACTTGTGAGATTTTGGCATGCCAAGGGCAGACAGTAGGGGAGCTGTGAGGGGCTTGATCCTAGTGGCAGTACAGCCATGGCCACTTCCTTGCCATCTGCCCAGAGGCGTGCATGAACCTACCACTAGCAACAAGTCAGGCTGGTGCACCATAGACCCCAGTACAGGTGCTTGCAACCTCCCAGCTGCCTGCCACAGCCATCCTGGGCTCTGGGCAGGCCCCTGCTGCCCACCATAAAGCCCAGGCTTCTGGGAGTAGGTGGAAGGGAGGCTGCAAACAGCTGCACCAGACTCTGTGGAGCCCTGGGCTCATTGCTGGTGGTGGGTGCACACATGCCTCAAGGTGAATGGTGGGGAAGGGACCAAGGCTGTAATACCATAAAAAGGATGAGGCCCCTTGCAGGTCCCCCGCTATCCACCCTGAGGCACATATGCCAAGCAAAATGCCTTCACATGCCACACTCTGGCACACTGCTGGGGATTGTGTATCCCTGGGCTAGAGCTTTGCATAGGATCACAGAAGAGATGAGCAGCAGTAAGCCATCAAGGCTGAGCCAGTAAGCTGAATCAGAAAACACCTGTGGCAACTCAGGGAGGCACATGACCAGCAGAGGGAAGGGCCAGAGAGATACATAAACATAGGCCTTGAGCCAGGGACAGTCTTGGCCTGGAGGCTATTGAAGCAAGGGCTCCAGAGAAAGGGGAATCCAGCAGCAAACCTAGCTGGCACTGAGGCTGTCCTGAAGGAAGGTAGACAGTGTGCCGATGCCCCATAGGGGAATAGTACCTGGGGTAAGAGAAAGATTTGGTATGTAGGCAGGTAGTGATCGTTTATGTTTGGACCCAGAGGGGGCTTAGTTTGTATTTATCAGAAGGCTTAATCCTGGGTTATAGTTTCAACCAATGGTTTAGGAGTGGCTAAAATGGGAGCAAGTGGAGGCCATGGCAGGGCATCTAAGGGGTGCCTCGGGGATTAACTCATGGCAGGGTGCCTGAGGTGCACTTAGGGGTTTAACCCCACTGTGCACATGTACCTGCAGCTCCACTCGCACTGCCATACATATGCACCCACACCCCCCACACCACACCCTACCCCCACATCCCCTCACACACCCCAGCTGCCCTTCCCCTCCACACACACCACAACCCCC
>NW_005842719.1:773789-779052 GCF_000455745.1 Alligator sinensis
CACACCCACAGTCCCCCAGAAACCCTGTACCCACCCACCCATACCCCCACACCCCTCCATCACAATATACAAACTAAGACTTCATTTTAAGCTATTATGCAATCACCGCTATGTACACTATGCAAACACACATATATGTATATATCAGGATAACATATTTTAAAATCAAATTAATGTATGTTATAGTAGATGTTTGAGTTTTAGAACATAATTTTTTCCAGTGCCCTGTGCTTCAGTGGTAGAGTCCGTGTCTATCACACAGGAGACTTGTGTTTGATTCCCAGACACTTATACAACTATAGCCATGGAGGCTTAAAACATCTGGACTCAGTCTGGTCTTTGGATTCTGTCTCAGTGGCCTAAAGGGAGGATGGAAGGTCTGGGCAGCCTCAACTCCTCCAAAGATTGCTGCCCAGGCATATGCATTGAAGGTCTGGGTGGCCCTCATGCATACACCATGATCCAGTAGGATTGATGGTTGCCACCACCACCAACTGTTTTTTTTTCCAGTTCTAAGATGGCAAACCCCGTTGCCAAAAAGAGGACTTCCTGAGGCATGAGGAGGGACTTCTGGTGGCAAAGGTCAGCAGTTAGGGGGCAGGAGTTCCAGTTCCAAGATAGTGACCTGGGGATGGGGCACCTGTCAAGGGTCAGGGCTACCCCTGTGGCCCTCATTAGCTCACCAAAACTTTTTAAGTGGCTTCCAATCAAAATAATTGCCCGCTCCTGGGTTAAATGATGCTTGTCAAGGACCTATGGCTCCCATTGTTCAAAAGACCTCCACCCATATTGAGGAAGAGACTGGGCAAATGATTATCCAGCTCTTATCCAGACAGGAGGCAATTGTCATTGCTAAAAATCTGGGACACTTAAACAGGGATAATTTATGGGATTGGTTATATTCCCTAAATCAGGCATGGCAGTCAGATAAGCTAATGGTGATAGATGTGATAAAAATTGTAAACGTGGCCTTGGGAGAAAATATTTCCTTACTGTCTGAAAAGGTTTATAAGGGTGAAGAAGAAAGTGTAATGGCTATCCTGAGGGATTTTGCAAAAGTATATGTGGGCAATGATGGGATGCTGTATGGGTGTCAGGTATGTGCAAAAACTGGGTAAAGGTGCAATAAATAATATTTGCAAATAAGTTATGGCTGGCATTTCAGCTGGGGGTCAGTTCAACCACACTCCAGCAGGGGCAAAATATAAGGGATGTTAATCTGTTATTCAAACAGCTTCTGTTTGGAGCGCTCAACAGGGAAACAAAAAGCACATTCTCATTGCTGTGTGACTCAGGGTCAAACTGGGAGACAATCCATAATGCAGTACTACGTGTGTGAGGCTGTAATGAAGCCTATCAGAAATGAAAAGAAAAAGCCTCAGTTGTCAGCTTTAGTAATAACAGACCAAAGGGGACAGGGCAGTCTGCAGGAGAAAAAAGGGAAAGCTTTCAGGGTACCAAAAGGAAGTCAAAATCCTGGACAGCACAGATCTGGTGCTGGCTTATTAAATATGAAAAAGGAGGAGAGCTAAATGGCGTGCCTACTGCAAAGTTATTATGATGGTTAGGCCACCATAAAGAAAGAGTAAAGCTGGAACCTAATGCTCTGCCTCCAGAGCATTAGGACAGCCTAGTGCCAGATAGCCCCTTTTTTAGCACCCATAAATATGACAGCAGGGCAAGTCCTCTAGTAAATGTGTAGTTTGGAAGTAATATAAATGGTCAGGCACTGAAGCAAACAATGCTAATAAACATGAGTGCTTCATTTTCAACTGAAAGTGTAGAGAAAGCTCCATTCTTACATTGAAAACAAGGAGGGGAAAAGTGGCTTGAAGGGTTTAATGGAAAAGAATCATTAGTACCCTTATCACAGGTGAAGCAATTTGGAACAGGGACCCAACAGGCCCAAGGCACATTTAAAATGATAAAACTGAGGCAGCAAGAAATATTGGGTATGAATAGCTTTAAAAAATTATGAATAACCATGAATTTGAGTAATAATGCTGTCCTATGTCAGATGGCAGGTGACACGGTGGACAAGCTCTCCCACGTTGTTGTGGCAAGACATGGATGCACTGCTTTCAAAGTGAAAGAAAATATGATAAAACCTGAATGGAAAAAGTTGTCCAAACCATAACCAATAAGTTTGCACAGGTGTGGGCCCAACATAAATTGGAATATGTAAAAATCAAAGCCCAGGTGTTAATTGCTGGACCTGATTCTCCATCCAAAAATATACAAATATCCAACTGAGGCTGGCAGCTGGGAGGGAGGCTTCGGGGGGGAGGGAGTGCCTCTTCTGGAGTCCGTCTATCGGTGACTCCTCCCCCCTGTTATGGGCCAGTTGCCTGCCTTCTCTCCTGCCATGCCTTGATCTTAATTAATTAATGGATGTTAATTAGCGGAAAGCTGCCCGTTTATTGCCCCGGTGCCAGGGGGCACGATCTGCGGCTCCTTTTCCTCCCCTACACCACAGCCCAAGCCTTGCGGATGATACTGACGTGGTTTGATCTGGGCCTTGTTATAATTTGGTCCTCCCCTTGTCCTCCCTGGGCTTTCCACAGGCCTATCTCGCTCTGTCTTGCTGCTCCTTCTCTCTGGGGCTTCTCAATGTCCCCACTCTCTGGGGCTTCTCGCCACCCCCTCGCTCACTGGGGCTGGGGTTCCCACGCTGCTGTGGGTCCCCTATGAGGCCTCCTCCATCCCCTATTAGCTTCACCCAAACCACCAGTTCAAACAGCAAACACAAAACACAAGCCCCTGAGCTATAACAAAAATCCAAGCCGCCCGGCTAAAACATCATTTAATCCCTACTGGGGGATACTTCACCCCTTAAAAGCATCAGGAGCTGGTCAAGCAGTCAGGCCTCTCCCCTTTGCTTGTTCCAGCAGAGCTCCCTGTCCCCTTGGCTACCAGCAGGGAACTGCCCTCCTGGCCTCAGGCCTGGGATTTATGTGGAGGCCAGGCCCTGCCCCTTCCGGTCAGCTGACCAGGCGCAGGTGTGGTCAATTCCCTCCTTAACCAGTTGTCCTGGCAACCGGCACCTGGGTTCCTGGCTGTGCTCTGAGAGTAGCAGGCACCTTAGTGTCCTGCTACATACCTTCCCCGTTTAAGGCCCTCACTCACCCGGGTGGGTTCTCACATTTGTGGGTACCTCCTTGGTGCTGGGCTTCTCTCGGCATATCTTTGGTCACCCGGTAACTCAGGAGGTGGAGGTTTTCAGGCGCCTCCTACTCGCCTTTTCCCCAAGGTCGCACCAAGTGGGATTTGCTAGGAGTTACCTTGCCACAGATTATTCCTCCACATTAGCCAGCCTTGGTAGGGTGTCACTCAGGCTTGTCTTTTCTCTACGCTTTTAAATGATCTTGCAGATGGCCCCGTGCATGGTGTATTCTTCTGACGGAGATGGCAGGCACATTACTGTAGTTGTTGGGAGTCTGGCTCTCTGCCATCTCTCTGTCCTTCTCTGTTTGCCATTTGTAAGATCTTAAACTTCCTTCTCCTGTTGCCTGACCGGCTGGCTCTGACTGAAAGTTTCCAGACTTAGAGGAGTCACCCTGCCTCTTAGTAACAGGGTTAGGATTCCTTGTTACAGAGCCCCTGACCCCAACCCTAGCCTGGCACCACCACAGGCCCCGGCCCCAGTCCAGGGACTGTCCATGCCCCAATGGCCCCAGCGCCAAACCTGTGCTGCTGGCCATGTGCCACCAGCAGGCCCCAGCTGGCACCACCACCACCACGGGCCCTCTCCCCAGACCCAGCCACGTGCTTCCAGTGGGCCCGACCCCAGCCAGCAACACCGCCGCTGTGGGCCCCGGCCATGGACCTGCCCACGTCCATGCCCTGATGGCCCCAGCCCCAGCCCTGTGCTGCTAGCCACACGCTGCTGGCAGGCCCCAGCCAGTACCACTGCTGCCGCAGGCCCCAGCCCAGTGCCATCAGCAGCATTGGGATGGGACCTGGGCCAGGGCCCACCCACATGCTGCCGGTGGGTCTGGCCCTGGCCAGCACCACCGCCGCTGTCCACCCCAGCCCAGCACCGCTGCTGGGTCAGGGCCATTGGCAGTGCCAGAATGAGGCCATGGATCTGCGTGGGCCCCGGCCCCATCTTGGTGCTGCAGACAGCCCTGGCCCTGACCATGTGCTGCCTGTGGGCTGGGCCCCAGCCCTCACCACTGCCACCAGCCCCAGCCCAGTGCTGCTGCTGGGCTGGCCTGTTGGTAGCATGGAGATGGGCCCAGGGCCTGCATGGGGCTGGGGCCATGGGCCTGCGTGGGCCCCGGCCCCATCCCAGAGCTGCTGACAGCCCCAGGCTGCTAGTGGTCCCTGGCCCAAGCCCCGCACTGCCCATGGCCTGGGCCCTGGCCCCAGCCCTGTGCAGGACTACAGCCCCAGCCCTGCACTGCCAGTGGGCCCTGGCCCCAGCCCCATGCTGCTGGTGGGCCCTGGCCCCAGCCCTGCACTGCCCACGGCCCCAACCCCAGCCCTGCTCAGGCCCCATCCCTATCCCAGTGCCACCGATGGCCCCAACTGCAGCTGGGCTCCACAGCTGGCCTCAGCCCTGTGCAGGCCCCAGCCCAGTGCCCCCACCTGCAGGCCCAGCTGGGCACTGCCAACTGCTCCAGCCTGGCTTGGGCACCAGCCCCAGCCAGGTAATGGGGGCTCCCACTGTCCCGCCACTACAAGGATTATTAAAACACAGAGAAATTCAAGGAAGAGGGTCAAGTACCCTGCTACAAAAGAAGACAAATACCCCAGCAGTCCATACCATTCTGACCATGAGATAAAATTTCTTTCTGATCCCAGACCAGTACCACTGACAGCCCCAGCCAAGGAAGAGCCCAGCATTGCTGTCATTCATGATTTTTTTCCCCTGAAGTTTGTGGTACAAATACGATTAGAGGTCAGACATAATGATTGAATTTAGACATAGTGCTTTCTTTGCAAAATGCTTCTGTATTTGACATGGCTTGCAAATGGCTTCCGCATTAGCTTCTGCACATAGATTAAAGACATAAGATAAAAGACCCCCCTGTTAAAAACACAGGTGCTATAACATAACCCATAATAAGTTAAGCATAGCATGAAAACCCAAGACATCCTGTGGAAATTTAGACGTAACTATGGAAACTTTGACGTCTTGCGGAAACTTAGACGAAACAGTAGAAGCTTGTAGACGCTATAGGATAGCCAATAACTGCATAACATGCTACGGTTCTTTGTTTAGGTAAACTATAAAAAGACCCTCGGACAAAGACCGGGG
>NW_005842719.1:779826-780642 GCF_000455745.1 Alligator sinensis
TGGTTGACACAATGGGTTCGGGTAGCTCCCGAGAAGAAAACTCTGCAACCCCATTAGGATGCATGCTAAGGAATTTTAGTAAATTTAAGGGAGAGTATGGGATAGAGATGACAAAGAATGACTTGATTAAGTTTTGTCAGTTGGAATGGCCAACCTTTGAGGTAGGGTGGCCGGAGGAAGGCTCTTTTGACATAGGATTGACTAATGCGGTATTGAAAGGTGGTAACGAGGGATGGTCATTGGAATCAATACCCATATATAGACCCTTGGGCTACAACTGTAATGAAACCCATTCCCCCATGGGTCCAAAAGTGTAAAGGAAAAATGTGTAAAATGCTACTGGCAAAAGACACTGGGAGAAAGCCCCAAGTTCTTCTCGATTCTGGTAGTGAGGGAGATCTGACTCAGGGACTAAGGCATAGGAATAGAGCACAGTCTCTGGCTAGTACCAACGTTTTGAGAAGGGGAAGCTCGGAAAGTTCATCCCAACTTAGCCCCAGCAGCCCGGATTGCTCTGCAGCATCATCCCTAGTGAGTCCTAGTACTTCGGGAGGGGGAGGCCCCGGGAGTTCCTCAGCGTCATCCCAAATCGACTCTGACACCGCAGAGGAGAAGGAAAGGAGTTCAAAGGGCCTCCTGGCAACAGCCCCCCCGGCTTATGAGTGAAAAGGGAAAAACAATTCCCAGGGTCTTGACCCGGATCGCGATCTGGATTATCCTTGGCCATCGGACTGCGGGCCCCCACACTGGTGTCGTGAAGATGATGGGTGGGCACTGGCACCACCACCACCACCACCAACCCGACCCATTCGTCGC
>NW_005842719.1:781481-782704 GCF_000455745.1 Alligator sinensis
AAAAGGGACTGCCCTAAACTGAAGGATAAGAGGAAGGAAACCCAATCGGGGAACCGCCAGATGAGAGCGGAATCCTTAGGGGAAGATTCTAATTGAAAGGGACCAGGGTCCAAGGCCACCGCCCTGCAGGCAAACGCCCGGAAGGATCCCATGGTACGAATAAGGGTTGGTGGCAGAGATTATGAAGCTCTGGTGGATACTGGAGCCACCTTCTCCATGATTCCCGTGAAACCCCCCCTAACTAAGGAAAGCGGAAAGCATGTAACTGTAGAAGGGATAGAGGGAAGGTGAACCAGATTGCCTGTGTGTGAGCCCCTCCTCACAAAGATTGGGAATAATATGTTGGAACATGCTTTTGTGGTTTCCCCTGCCTGCCCAGTAGCTCTTCTGGGGCGAGATTTGTTAACCAAATTGCAAGCTGAGATTTTCTTCCGTGAGGATCAAATTGTGGTACGGCTGCCAGTAAAACAGGGCTCAAATTACCAAATGGCCCTTCAAACAGCCAAGACGGGACCAGAAACCAAAGGGGTTGAACTTTTGGAAAATGTTGATTCGTGTGTATGGGCGGATGGGACCCCTGCCCGGGCAAAATACGTAAATCCAGTCAAGATTCCTCTGAAGGAGGGAGAGGGTCCTGTACGTGTGCGACAATATCCTCTAAAGAAAGCCACTCGCACGGGTTTGAAGCCGTTGATTGAAAAATTCAAGCAGTATGGGTGGTTGATAGAGGGATCATCCCCCTTTAACACCCCGATTCTGGGTGTGCCCAAAACAGATGGAGCTTCTTTCAGGTTAGTGCAAGACTTCAGGGCTATAAATAAAAAGGTTCTAGTGGATCACCCTATGGTTCCCAATCCTCACACCATTCTGACCCAAGTTCCAGCAGATGCCAAGGTGTTTTCCGTACTAGATTTAAAAGATGCTTTCTTCTCTATCCCGCTACATGAAGATAGTCAGAAATTGTTTGCCTTTGAATGGGAAGATCCGGACACATATCATAAGACTCAATTATTATGGACAGTACTGCCCCAGGGATTTGTCTCATCCCCCCATATCTTTGGAACAGCATTACAAAAAGACTTGGAGCACTGGAAAGAGAGACACCTGGAGGTGGCACTAGTGCAATATGTTGATGATCTATTGATAGCCAGTCCCGATATACAGACAGGAAAGAGAGCGACAGAATCCTTGCTGAACACCCTGGGAAAGAAAGGATATAAGGT
>NW_005842719.1:784810-803817 GCF_000455745.1 Alligator sinensis
AAAGGTGGGAAGGACCATACCAGGTGTTGTTGACTACACACACGGCTGTTCGTTTAGAAAACAATGACAAGTGGACTCACTGTTCGAGGGTAAAGCTTTTTCGTCAGGAGAACACCAACTCCCAGGGTGTGGTCACTCCGGAAGCTGATAACACCCGGGTACAAAAAGCCGACAAGTGGACAAGTGAACCAGTAGGAGATCTGAAGCTACGTTTGCAAAAATGCGGACCCTAGTCTTAACACTCTTGTCTCTTTTAGGTACATCAAACCCAGCGGCTGTGTCTGACTGCTGCAAATGTGAGAAACGCGATACTATTCCCTTCTCTAAGACCGCCTATGAGCAGGCTAAGTCCTTAATTTCTAAAGCCTACTTATTTCCCATTTCCTACTGCTGCCCTCAGCAAGAGATTATGATAGAATTCGTGGTCACCATAGGCCACAAGGTTAGGTGTGTCAAGATGGACCAGGCACTCTGGAAGGCAATCCTCAAATATCGACCTTCAAGTCTCCAACCTGTTCCCCCCAATGTAAGTGGCCCCTCCATTACTGCCATTTCAAAACGTGGGGGCCCACCTATAAACCCATGGGTGGGAAATTCCTGGGTAACCCTCCTCAGAGACTCAGCCCGGGCTTTAACCACTCACAGTTGCATTTTGTGTGCGCTTACTCCTACTTCTGCTGAGGAAGGAGTCCCCTTTGTACCCATCCCCCTCAACAAGACAGGCATACTATCAGATTGGGGCTTTAACTGTCAGTTCAATTTCTCCGGTCAGTACGACGGTTCAGAAAGACTTAGAGTGGTAAAAAGTAGGGGTTCTGTATGTATTTCTCAAAAGGGAGGGGGTTTCAAAGTAGGGGAATCAAAGTGCCAAGATACTTGGACCTCTACAAAAGCGGCCCCACGAGAGGGCCCCTGGAGATGTAGTAGTACCTCATCCAATATATACAAAAATTGTGCCTGCCTATGGGCACTCTTCAACTACCATACCCGAAATTCCATTCGGGGTAAGCATACATTTGTTTGGCGGAACTGCTCCGTGCCCCTACGACAAGATACCCAAAAAGGCTCATTAACTTTGGATTTAATGTTTTCCCGCTCTAGTATTCCAAATAAGTCCTGTGGCCTATGGTGGATCTGCGGGCAGTGGGCATATCAACAACTTCCCGCGAATTGGACTGGGACTTGTTATTTGGGAGCTCTGATTCTCGGTGTTTAGATAACCCAGCCTACAGCCGCTGATACTAAGATAATACCTCCCAATACTCACCGCACTAAATGAAGCTCTGATAATTCCTTTGAGAGTATAGCCAAAGGCGGGAGCCAACAATGGGGTGATGAGGAATGGCCAGCAGAAAGGATTATTCAGTACTATGGTCCCGCAACTTGGGAACCGAACGTAGTTGGTAGGGAACCCACGTATTTGACAAACCGCATTATTAGACTCCAAGCCGTAGTAGAGATAGTTACCAATAAAACAGCTGCAGCCCTACGCCTGATCAGCGATCAGCTCACCCAGCTACGTACTATGGTACTACAAAACAGGTTAGCTCTTGACTATCTACTGGCCAGTGAAGGAGGAGTGTGCAAGAAGTTGAATTTGTCTGACTGTTGTGTCAAAATTGATGATAATGGGGAATTAATAAAAGCCTTAGCAGATGACATGGAAAAGGTAGCACACGTTCCGGTCCAAACTTGGAAAGGGTGGAGCTTTGATTGGTTTTCCAAATGGTTTCCTCAGCTTGGATAGCTAAAGGAGGGTATAATGGTTTTTATACTACTATTATCGGGTATCTGTCTGCTTCCTTGTATACTACCCTGCATGATGTCCATTGTAAAACAAACTGCTCGGAATGTCACCAATCATGAAATGCTTATACGTTACCAGGTGCTAGCCCTCGCTGAAGGTTATCAAAATCTGTAGAGAAAGAAAGCATCTTGAGGGGGGAGTTGTGGTACAAATACGATTAGAGGTCAGACATAATGATTGAATTTAGACATAGTGCTTTCTTTGCAAAATGCTTCTGTATTTGACATGGCTTGCAAATGGCTTCCTCATTAGCTTCTGCACATAGATTAAAGACATAAGATAAAAGACCCCCCTGTTAAAAACACAGGTGCTATAACATAACCCATAATAAGTTAAGCATAGCATGAAAACCCAAGACATCCTGTGGAAATTTAGATATAACTATGGAAACTTTGACATCTTGCGGAAACTTAGACGAAACAGTAGAAGCTTGTAGACGCTATAGGATAGCCAATAACTGCATAACATGCTACGGTTCTTTGTTTAGGTAAGCTATAAAAAGACCCTCGGACAAAGACCGGGGGTCGACTCTGCTTTGGGCTACTAGCCCCCTAGTCGATCTTGTTTGCACAAACAATAAACTTGAAATGGACCCAGCCTGAGTGTGTGACTCTCTCCTTGAGGTCAATCGGAAAAGCCTCCGGGGGCACGAAACTAGCCGTTTGGGCAACAAGTTGAAGGATACGTTTGACAAAATGTCAGCTCCTAGGAAAGCAAAGTTGGATGACCGATCATTTCAGCCTCCTTGGACAGATGAATTTGGATTTATTCAAAAGAAGGATCATGCTGTTTGTGCTTTATGTTGTGAAAGTGTTGTTTGTCACACATCAGGTGTTCAATGACATTTTCAAATGAAGCATGAGCAAACATTTTTTGACGAAGCAGACAGAATTGAATCAATCAAAAAGGCAGTAGCAGGATACACAAAGGAAATCAGTGTTTTTAAAGGCTTAAGTGTAGGTAAAAATCAAGCCACAAACGGAAGTTACAAAATGGTACAGTGCATTGCAAAAAACAGAAAGCCATTTACAGATGGGGAATATATAAAAGAAGCTTTCCTCAGCAGTTCAGAGGTTTTGTTCAATGATTTGCCAAATAAAGACATGATCCTATCTAGAATAAAAGAACTGCCTGTCTCTGGCAGAACACTTGAGAGACATGTGAGTGAAATGGCAGAAAACATAAGCAAAAAGCAGACAACTTCATTAAAAGACACAGTGGTGTTTAGCGTTGCACTTGATGAGAGTGTGGATATAAATTATGTTCCACGTTTGGCAGTTGTTGCAAGATATTGTGCTTCTGATGAAATCCGAGAGGAACTTTGTTGCCTAAAACCCCTGCATGGCACAACGAAGGGGGAAGATATCACGGAAATGTTTGTAAACCATTTTGAAGAACAAGGAGTCGACGTCAGAAAAATATTTTGTGTGACAACAGATAGTGCTCCTGCCACGGTCCGAAAACAGATGGGATTTATAAAGTTACTTGAAGATCAAATTGGCTACCCAACAGTCAAATTTCACTGTATCATCCATCAAGAAAACCTGTACGCTCAAGTTTCTAATTCAGAGCTTAGTAATGTGATGAATACAGTGGTGTGAATTGTGAATTTCCTTATTGCTTGATCTGCTTTGACTCACAGACAGTTTCAAACACTGTTAGAAGAAATGGACAGTGCATATAACGAAATTCCACTTCACAGCAGTGTCCGGTGGCTAAATTGTGGCAAGGTTTAGATGCACTTTATAAACTGTTTTGATGCAATCAAGGCTGTTTTATCAAAAAAGGACAAAGCTATCCCGAACTGGATGATGACAAATGGCTGTGTAAGCATCACCGCTCACCTAAATGAACTCAATGTCCGTCTCCAGGATGCAGGGCAAACGGTTTTGAATCTTTATGAAATCTAGAAGGCATTTCTTGCAAAACTAGCAGTTTTTTTTCTCAGGATATTTGAACTTCAACTTTCTGCTACTTCCAACATATAAAAGAGCTTTCAACACATTGCACTGTCAGTGTTGATGAGATTGGAATGTACATGCAAGAACTGGAATCAGAATTTTCTGACAGATTTCAAGATTTCCAGAGATTTGCCCCGATGTTTTCTTTTCTAATTAAATCAGAAAACTTCAATGAAAGCGACTTGGATTTGTCTGTATTTCAGTGGATGGGTATTGAAGGTCTTAAAATGCAGCTCACTGAATTAAGAAGCTCAGATTTGTGGCAATCTGTGGCAAAGTGGGGCTCCCTGACTAGCCACAGTACTAGATTCTCCACCTGCCTTTGGGCATACCACCCACCTGTCCTGCCTACCATGCCTTGTTGTTAATTAACTAGGATATTAATAAGGTGGGTGGCTGCCCATTCTTGCCCCGATGCCAGGGGGCACTATCTGCGGCTCTGTTCCTCCCCTACACTGCAGCCCAAACTTCGTAGATGGCATACAGATGACACCGTGCTCCTGGCCTACAGCCGGACCAAGCTTAGGCCTCGTTGTCAGGCTTCAGTCACACACACATTCATACCGCCCTCCTCTCACTAGGGCTTCTCACACTCTACCCCCTCTCACAGGGTCTCTTTCACGCATCGACAACTCATACTGCCCTGCTCCCTCTTGGAGTGGGCCCCTTAGGCCATAGGCTTTACCTAGTTCATACCTTGTGTGGTCTTTTGGGCCTCTCCCATGACCCTCATGTTACGTCTCAGCTCTGCATTCTTGGGCAACCCTGGTACAGGATGCAGTCTGTCTGACTCACAAAGGACTCACCCCCCGCCCTCCCCTCCTCTACCTAAACGAAACTGATTAAGATGCAGTGAGAGACGCACCTAAGACCCTCACTAGATAAGGGTGACAAGAGTGAATCAACTGCCCTAGATCTCATTTACATGAGAGATGGAAAACAGAAAGCCTGAAGCAGAGACTGCAGTGAATTCTGGGACCAGAGAAGCAGGAGAGCGCTGCATGATGGGGAATCTGTGCTTCCAATGTTAATCAACCCATGTTCACACACACACACACCTCAGCATTTATCAGACCAGTTCTAATCTGGATTTACTAAGGACTTTCCGAGTCAGAGGGGGTATGGGCAACATTTGAACAATGGTTAAGGGTTCATCACAGCATCCAGCCTGCTGGAGCCCTAATCCCAGGTGTTGTCATATCTTTCCCGAGACGACTGGTGGGAGTCCTCTCCACAAAAGGTTATGAGCACCCCAATAATTGTTTTAAGTCTGTTAAAAGACTATAGTAAGATCTGGAAAAGTCATGCTAAGCTGAGGCTTGTGCACAACAAGTAAAAATCCAAAATCCTGATGCTGCAAGCTATCTATTGTTCCTGAAGAAACCATGAGATATCCCATCAGTATATCTGCCACCCATAGGAATCTCAAGCTGGCTCCCAAGTATTTGGGTTACTCCCTAATCTTAAGTGTTTCCTGATTATCAATCAGTTTCCTGAGATGGTCCAAACCAGATAACCCCTTGTCAATAGAAAAGACAATGATTTACACTACTGAGGGTGCTTCGAAGCAGCTAAACTGAGGGTATAAAAATCTGTAAGTGTGTGTGCTGCTAGAGGGAGAAGAGGAAGAGGAAAAGGAAGGAAAAGAAGTATAAGCAGGAGGAAAGAAGGAGAAGAAGAAAACCCCTGTGCTGACACCATCCCCTGTCGTTCTTGGGACGCTGGAAGAACAGATCATCTCTCTCTTCAAGGATTGTGCTACGGACTGTGCCTGTCAGCTTTGCAGCCTGAGTACCGTGGACTAGGTGAGATCCCAGCGTTCTCTGTCTTCTTTCTAGGCATAAACTTCTGAACCTGAACTGTATCAGTTAAGCTTGAGCTAAGTTTCCCCAAATACTTAGTGAAACCAGGGTAGTATTGTCATTGTTTGTGTTTGTTTTTCTTTTGCATGTCTATTACTACTAGTACTATTATATATTTCATATGCTTAGCAATAAATAACTTTTATAGTCAAACTGGTAGTAATTGGGTATATTTTTCCTTCTCTGCTTCTCTTTCCTCCCATGCTCTGCAGCAATGCTTCTTTTACCTATGCTAAAGATCCCTGTGAAGCCCAAATTATTGTGGGGTCTGCTCATCAAGAGGCCAAAGATTGGGACGTGCTGAGTTTGAAACACATAAGGGGATCAGCTTGTATAGGCTGATTGACCCAGTTTGACTCAGACGTGCCCTTATGAACTGAATGCTGGCCCATGAGGGTGTCAGCTGGACACCCAGCCGGATTCAGAGGGATTCTGTTCACCTGTGTGCTTGTGTCTGACTGCATTTTATTGTTGCTCTTATGAACTGATTCTTGGCATATGAGGGTGTCAGCCTGTCCATGCTGATCAGCCCGGCCAGGTCAGGCGTGTCACGTTAATTTGTGTGTGTTTGTGTGTATGACTGATTTGGTGACTGGAGGAACCCAGCCCATTGAGATTGAGTCCTGCAAGATAGCTCCACTGGGGGTGAGGGCTTGCAGAAGGGAGAAATACAGCTCCGTATAGTAACACAAGCAGCACATTGACAGAATCACCAAGACCCTAGAAACTATCCCTAATAAATGAGCACACCCCAAAGTAATGGGCAGATTTGGTAACACTCACTGGGGTAGTGGCCAGCCAATTACCTGACCAGGTATAAGCTTGCCCTGGCCCCTTCTGGGGGCAACCCTACACATTCCAACATACTGGGCTCCCAGCACTCTGGTTTTCCCCCCCTCACTGGGGCTCCTCATCTCCGCTCCCTCACTGGGAGCTCTACACCGCCTCCTCACTTGGGTCACCCCCTCACTGGGGATCTATATCTCACACTGGCCCCTTTCACTGGGGCTCCACACCTCCGCCCCCTCACTGTGGCTCTCCCCTCACTGGGGTCCTCATTTCCACCCCATCACTGGGACTACTCATTTCTGCTCCCCTCACTTGGGGCTCCACACTGCCCCCCTCACTTGGGGCCATGGGGCTTCCCACCCCACTGGGCTCAGGTGGCCATAACCGTGCCTGGCCCCAACTACCTTTCCTTGGTGTCCTCCATCCCACAGGGCTCAGGTGACCACAGCCGTGCCTGGCCCTCACTTTTGCTCCTTGGGGTCTTGCACCCCTCTGGGATCAGGTGGCTGCAGCTGTGTCTGGCGTCAACTCTCAATCCTTGGGGTCCTGCACCCCACAGGGCTCAGGTGGTCGCAGCCATGCCTGGTCCCAACTGCCTCTGATGGTACATGACCCACCCGAAGGTGAGGGCTGGGGTTAAGGTGCCCCTACTCACCTTTCACTGGGGTGATAACTTGCCTGGCACTTCCTGGGGCTCCCGTGCCACTCACCACTGAGAGCCCCCACCAGGCCACCCACTCCTGGCAGGGTGCAGTTTTAGGTCATGCCCAGAACCAGGAGCCTCCTAGCCATCCCCTACAGCTCCTACCCTTATCTCCAGGATGTTGTGTGGAGTCTTGCAGCCAGGCAATGTTACTGCCTAGGCTACCAGCAGCAAACTGCCCTGTTTATGTAGGTGGTCAGAGATCTAAAATGGCTGCCGCAATCAAGCACCTGCTGGCTGCTTGAGTCTGCTCTTAAAGTGGCAGGCACCAACAGTGCCCTGCCAGAGCATCAATATTTAGAGATCTGCTGAGTGCACTTGAAGCTACCGAGAAAGATCATGGGGCCTCTATTCTGACCTGCTGGACATCCCTGCCAGTGAAATTTAACAGTTTGAAGAAAATTGCGTTTGCAGTGCTTTCAGCATTTGGATCTACATACCTGTGTGCACATGTATTTTCACATATGAAGGCCCTCTGTCCCTCTCGGAACCAGTTAACAACCGATCACTCAGAAGCCTGTGCACAGCTTAAAGTATCCAAATATGAGCCAGACATCGGAAAACTCAGCAAGGAAAAGCAAAGGCAAGGATCACACTAAACTGAAAGGATCTGCATTTTAATTTAATTTTAAATGAAGCTTCTTAAGCATTTTAAAAACCTTATTTACTTTACATACAACAATAGTTTAATTATATATAGAGAGAGACTTTATAACACTAATATGCAATGTGTCCTGCTATGTACTCCTCCGTCCTTGTTTTGTTTTTCTGATATGCCGGCACTCTGGCACCTTTCAAGGTAGACATTGTGGTTTTTTCGGCACTCCAGCCAAAAAACGTTGCCTACCCCTGCAGTACACCTTTACTTGGGTACCACAGGGATTTCAAACCACACCGGCTATATGTTACACTCATGAGATGAGCATCTGAAATAAATTGAATAACCAAGGAAAAATTTCATATGTAGATGATATCTTGATATACTCTAGTACCCAAGAAAAAAATCTAAAATTGTTAGGACAAGTCCTACAACTGATAGAACAGACAGGCTTTAAGGTGAGCCCTAGTAAGGTGCAGCTACATCAACAACAGGTTTCCTATCTAGGTGTAACTCTAGGGGAAGAAGGGTGATCCCCAGACAAGCAGAGAATAGAGCTGATACAGAAGGGAATTTTTACACATGCTCCAGGAGGCGCAGCAGGGGAGACGGGTCCTTTAATTAGTGATCTGTGTTAGTTAAAAGTGCCCGAGCATCACTTGTATCTGCATATATTTAGTTCAAAGCACCCTGCCATCATTTTTCAGTGTGGGGATGCTGACACACATGACGCTAGAGTCTGCTAGAGCACATTTATTTCTGTGCTCCAACAGACTTGATTAATTTAATCTGTTCCAATGCACTGGATTTCCAGCACATCAGAGCTGGCTCCCTGCACATCTATAGGAGCTTGAAGTTACCAGCCCCAACAGATGTTACCACCCTGCAGTCATTCCTGGGACTAACAGGATTATCTCGGGAGTTCATAGAGGGGTATACAGAAAAAGCAGCTCCTCTATACAAACTTCTAAAAAAGGAGTCTCCATGGGAATGTTGGGGGTGAAGCAACAAGAAGCAGTTAAGGCCTTTAATAGGCTTGATACAAGCACTGGCCTTGGCTTATCCTCAAGTAAATAAACCATATTGTCCTCCAGTTAGCAACCCCTGTGTGAGGACTCAGAGCAGTTCTGAGTCAAGACCATGGCACCGGCATGCAGTAGACCAAGCCTTCACCTCATGTGAGAAAGAAGTTCTGGCATTAGTGTGAGCACTGTAGCATTGTAAGTATCTGGTTGGTCTGGTCCCAGTCATACTAAGGAGAACACATACTCCAGTAAAATACATACTGGGTGTGTCTACATGTGCACGCTTACTATGTGGTAATTGAAATTACTGTTCAGTACAAATGTGCATCTACATGTGCACACCCATACTGCACAGTGAATATGGCAACTTATGCTGATTTGAGCATAAATTTTATACCTGTATCATGCAGGTATCAAATTTACGCCTGATTAGTTACTGCGGAATAATACATGTGTACACTCCTTACTGCGCAGTAACACTGTGAGTGTGGACTGACTTGGGACTAACTTTAGTCCTAAGTCAGTTCACACACAGTGTTAATGCGCTTTAACGCCTGCATGTGTAGATCCCTACAGTAAATGTAAAACAGAATAAATGCATGTGTAGATATGCCCACTGTCTAGAAAACCTAATGAAGGCCATATATCCAATCCAAGATTAGCAAAATATACCTTAGCACTGATAAACAAAAATGTCAGTGTGGAAAGCCAAACCAGTTTATTTTCAGCCCCATATAGCTTGCTTATAAAGGGAGAAGAGCATGAATGCCCATTATTTGAAAGAAAAGCAGAAAGGCATTCTCCATTCAGAGGAACCTTGACCCTCACTGAAGTAAAAGAAGGACCCTATGTTGTTTGGTTTGTGAACAGATCCAGCTATTATGATAAGTAGGAATCCTGTTTTTCTCTTTTTACAAATCACAAATTTTCTGATAAAAATCCCCAATTCTTTGATTAAAGAACTCAAAATCTGTGTTTTTCCTCAATTAAAATGAATTGCCACTATAAATATAAGTATCAGTTGAATGCAATGTTTTATTGATATATTTACAATTTTAAAGCAATTTGGAAGGCTACCAGTGCCTCAATCACTATTCTAATATTCATAGATTCATAGATTGTAGAGTCAGAAGGGACCACAATGGATAATCATGTCCGACTTCCTGCCCCTGGCAGGAAAGAGGACCGAGGTCAGATGACCCCAGCCAGGTGACTATCTAGCCTCTTCTTGAAGACCTTCAAGCTAGGTGATAGCACCACCTCACTTGGAAGCCCATTCCAGATCCTGGCCATCCTTACTGTGAAAAATTTCTTCCTAATATCTAACCTAAATCCACTCTCAACTAGTTTACACCGATTATTCCTAGTCACTCCCTGGGGCGCCTTCATAGATTCATAGATGTTAGGGTCAGAAGGGACCTCGATAGATCATTGAGTCCGACCCCCTATAAACAGGGGCCTTAGTAAATAGCGCCTTAGTAAACAGCGCATCCCCTATTTTCTGTTGACCGCCCCTAATAAATTTATAGGCAGCCACAAGATCTCCCCTCAGCTGTCTCTTGTGAAGGCTGAAGAGATTCAGCTCTCTCAACCTCCACCCATAGGGTCTATCATGAAGGCCACTAATCATGCTAGTGGCCCTCCTCTGGACCGTCTCCAGATTCTCCGCGTCCCTCTTGAAGTGTAGCACCCAAAACTGGACACAGTACTCCAACTGCGGCCTGACCAGTGCCGCATAGAGGGGGAGCATCACCTCCTTTGATCTATTAGTCATGCACCTGCTAATGCACGACAAAGTGTGGTAGGTCTTGTTGATGGCCTCATTACATTGCCGGCTCATGTTCATCTTGGAGTCAATTATGACTCCAAGATCTCTCTCTGCATCCAAGCTGCTAAGGACACTCCCCAACCTATAGGTGTGCTGGGGATTCCTCCTTCCCAGGTGGAGTACCTTAGATTTATCTTTATTAAATTGGATCCTATTTCTCTCTGCCCATTGATCCAACCTGTCCAGGTCAGCCTGAATCTGCTCCCGCCCTCCGGTGTACTAACTTTGCCCCATAACTTGGTATCATCAGCAAACTTGGAGAGGGTGCTCTCCATATTATAAAAGCCTAAGTCTTTCTGTCTATCTGTCTGTCTGTAATGCTTTAATTGTACTCTGATTGACTGCCAGACACAGCCAATCAGAGTGCTCCAAGCATGGGGGAGCGCCGCCATTATTCCAAAGCCATGATGAGGACTGGATAGAGGGTGGGGAAGCCAAAGCCAGCAGCTCTGGTGTAGGCTTCCACACCCCGCTCCCTACAAGTGGCACTGAGGACAGGACAGGGGGTGGGGAAGCCGAGGCCAGTCCACCCTCACTCCCTGCAAGAGGCAGAACAACGGCAGCATGGGACTTTAGGTGGCAGCACTCCATCCCAGTCCCCTCCCCCCTGCCCCATCATTCTTGATGGGCAATTGGCTAGTAATAAAATAAATTCTAAATACCTATAAATTTTGGAGTTTGATTTTGGGGGGTTTATCATGGAAAATCAGAGCTCTCTCTTACCCCTTCACTCACCATGCCATGGGTCCACCTGCAGCTGTCTCCTTCCACTGCTTTGTGGCACTGAGCAGCTCTGATATACTAGTGCTCTTCCCATTCCGTTGCCCCTCACTCCCAAGCCACAGTCCCCCAGCCCTGCCAGTGTTTCTCACTCCTGACCCATAGCCCCCTGGCTCTACTGGTGCCCTTCACTCAGGACCCGCAGCCCCCCAGCCCTCCCAGTACCCTTCACTCAGGACCCACAACCCCCACAGCCCTGCCAGTGCCTCTCATTCCCCACCCATAGCTCCACAGCCCTGCTGGTGCCCTTCACTCTCCACCGACAACCCCCTGCCCGGCCAGCCCTATCTGAGGGGGCCCCCAGATGCTAGGGCTGTAGACTTCACAGCCCTCTGCCCTCCCAGGAGTGACTGAGCTCTGGTTGCTGCCCACAGGATGTGGAAGCTGCTACAGCCTGAGTGGAGGGCAGAGCCCAGCTTCCCCTCTCCCATGGGGCGGCACAGCTGAAGCAGAGCCTGTGGGGAAGAGTGAATGTGGACTGGTGGCTGCAGGCTCAGGGCTCCCTGCCCTGCTGCTCTCCCAATGGGCGCCTCCACAGCCCAGTGGGAGGAACCTGGCACAGCAGGCCAGATTGCGGTGGAGCGGCGGGGGGGCTTGGTACTGCTGCTGGGAGCCTTGCGCCACCATGGTGGGGAGCTCCCTGCCTGGCCTTTCATCAGTCCCAAGGGTCTTTCACCCATTACAGGACAGGAAGGCCTGGGTGAGGGAGATTTCTTACCCTCTATCAATGCTGACCTTGTGAAGGAACACCTTGAGAGGCTGGATACCTTCAAGTCAGCCAGCTCTGACAGCTTACGCCCCAGGGTACTCAAGGAGCTGGCGAGCATCATAGCCCAGCCCCTGGCATAGATCTTTGAGAACTCCTGGTGCCTGAAGTGTGAAGTTCCCAAAGATTGGAAGAAGGCCAATGTGGTTCCTATCTTCAAGAAGGGGAGCAAAGTGGATCCAGCAAACTACAGGCCCATCAGCCTGACCTCTATCCCAGGGAAGGTCCTAGAAAAGATTATCAAACAGATCATTCTCAACAGACTGGCTGATGGCAAAATCCTGAGGGATAGCCAGCACGGGTTTGTTTCAGGTAGGTCTTGCTTGACCAATCTTATTTCCTTTTATGACCAGGTGACCTATCACCTGGACAAGGGGGAAGAGATTCATATTATATAACTTGACTTTAAAAAAGCCTTCTATCTGGTATCCCATGATCACCTCTTGGCAAAACTGGCCAACTGCAGCTTCAGCTTCTCCATGATCCACTGGCTGGGGAATTGGCTACGTGGTTGGACCCAGAGAGTAGTGTTTGATGGAAGTCAATTGTCATGGTGTCCTGTGACCAGTGGGGTCCCTCAAGGCTCTGTCCTTGGGCCTATATTGTTCAACATCTTCATTAATGATATGGACATTGGCATCAGAGGTGGACTGGCCAAGTTTGCCAATGACACCAAACTTTGGGTAAAACATCCACACCTGAGGACAGGAGGGCAATCCAGGTTGACCTCAACAGGCTCAAAAAATGGACAGATGAGAACCTGATGACATTTAACACTGAAAAATGCAAGGTTCTCCACTCTGGGAGGACACATCTGCAGCATGCTTATAGGCTCAGCAGTGCTACACCCGCTAGCATTTTGGACAAAAGGGACTTGGGGATCATAGAATCATAGAAGTAGGGTCGGAAGAGACCTTGTAGATGTTCAAGTCCGACCCCCTGCCTGGGCAGGAGGAAAACTGGGCTCAATTGACCCCAGTCAGGTAGGCATCAAGCTGCTTCTTAAAGACCCCCAGGGTAGGAGCTAGCACCACTTCCCTTGGAAGTTGGTTCCAGATCCTAGCCGCTCTTACCGTGAAGTAGTTCTTACGGATGTCTAATCTAAACCTACTCTCCAACAACTTGTGGCTGTTATTCCTTGTTATCCCAGGGGGCGCTAGGGGAAACAAGGTCTCCCCCAAACCCTTCTGGTCCCCGCTAGTGAGTTTATAGACGGTCACCAAGTCCCCCCTCAGCCTTCTCTTGTTCTTGTAAAGGCTGAACAGGTTCAGGTCCCGTAGCCTGTCATTGTAGGGTCTGGCCTGCTGTCCCCTGATCATGTGAGTGGCCCTCCTCTGGACCCTCTCAATGTTGTCCACATCCCTCTTGAAGTGGGGTGCCCAGAACTGGACACGGTACTCCAGCTGTGGCCTGACCAGTGTTGCATAGAGGGGGAAGATCACCTCCTTGGATCTACTTGAGATGCACCTGTGGATCCACGATAAGGTCCGATTAGCCCTGCCGACCGTGACCTCGCATTGTCGGCCCATGTTCATCTTGGAGTCAGTAATGACTCCAAGATCCCTTTCTGCCTCCGTGCTCTCAAGAAGGGAGTTTCCCATCTTATAAGTGTGCTGCCGGTTACTACTGCCCAAATGCAGCACCCTGCACTTGTCAGTATTGAAACGCATCCTGTTTTTGTTAGTCCACCCCTGCAACCTATCCAGGTCATTCTGCAGTCTTTCCCTCCCTACTAACGTGCCCACCTCACCCCAAATTTTGGTATCATCAGCAAATTTGAACAGGTTGCTTTTCACCCCATTGTCCAAATTGCTGATAAAGAAATTGAACAGTGCGGGCCCAAGGACCGAGCCCTGGGGGACTCCGCTCCTTGCTGAAGTCCAGAAAGACTACATCCATGGCGACACCTGCATCCGATGCTTTTGTGACCTGATCATAAAAGGCAATCAGGTTGGTCTGACTTGACCTGCCTCTAATGAAACCCTGCTGGTTGCCCTTGAGCATCATCCCTGATGCCGGCCCATCACAGATGTGCTCCTTGATGATCTTCTCAAAGAGTTTCCCCAGGATTGAGGTAAGACTGACGGGTCTATAGTTGCCCGGGTCCTCCCTCCTCCCTTTTTTAAAGATGGGGACCACATTCGATATCTTCCAATCATCTGGCACCTGGCCTGAGCGCCATGAGCGCTCATAAAGCCGTGCCAAGGGCCCTGCAATAACCCCTGCTAGCTCCCTCAACACCCTGGGGTGGAGAGCATCATGATTGACTACAAGATGAACATGAGCCTTCAATGTGATGCTGCAGCTAGTAAGACAAGCAAAACGCTGGCTTGCATCCATAGATGCTTCTCAAGCAAATCCCAGAACACCATTCTCCCATTGTACTCAGCCCTGGTGAGGCCACAGGTGGAGTACTGTGTCCAGTTTTGGGCTCCACAATTCAAACAGGACGTGGAGAAGCTTGAGAGAGTACAGAGGAGAGCCATGAGCATGATAAGAGGCCAGGATAACAGACCTTTCGATGAGAGGCTGAAAGTTATGGGACTCTTCAGCCTGGAAAAGCGCAGGCTCAGGGGTGATCTGGTGGCCACCTATAAGTTTATCAGGGTGCTCATCAGGATCTGGGGGAACATCTGTTCACCAGAGCACCCCAAGGGATGACAAGATCGAATGGTCACAAACTTCTCCATGACCTTTTCAGGCTGGACGTAAGGAAGAACTTCTTTACTGTCCGATCCCCCAAGGTTTGGAATAGACTGCCGCCGGAGGTAGTTGAAGCACCTACCTTGAACACCTTCAAGAGACATTTGGATGTCTACCTTGCTGGGATCTTATGACCCCTGCTGACTTTCTGCCCTTTGGGAGGGGGCTGGACTCGATCTTCCGAGGTCCCTTCCGAGGTCCCTTCCAGCCCTAATGTCTATGAAATCTATGCCCAGCAGCAGCAGGGGGCACAAGTCTACATTGCCACCCCAGGGGGTGCCTTGCCATGGCAGTGCAGGGCTCCTGGTGATGGCACTGAGCCTCCCTGCCCCACTCTGTCCTGCTGTGCCAGATACCACCCAATGGGCCTTGGAGGGTACTGGGGGTAGGGTACCAGGGCGTAAAACCCTGAGCCCACAGTGAGCAGCCTGCATCTGCCCCTGCCCTGCATACAAAACTGGGATGCATGTATCCCCCATGCCATTAACCCCCCTCCCAGGAGTATGCACAGTGGCAGGGAGCCAGCCACCTCCTGGATTAGCTGCCCACAGCTCTGTCCTGCTCCCCAGCCAGGCTCTGTGGCCCCACATTCCCACCCTGGCCCTGGACCCCAAGCCCCAGGCCCCATACACTGCCCTGGCTGGGGAGTGCCCCCAGCCCTGCTCAACTCCCTACTTTACTATGGTGGCCTCAATTCTCCCCACTTCCCCCAAGACTTACCTGCAGGGAGCTGTGAAAGCTGCTTTTCATGCTGCCTGACTGTGACATGCATGTGTGTGTGCACATGCATGTGGTGCGCCCCCTGCCTGATTGCCCTCCTCTCAGTCCCCCTAGCTCCTTGCCGGCTGGAACTGTGCCAGCCTGAAATTGGAAACCTGACATTTCCTACA
Organism: Alligator sinensis; assembly: GCF_000455745.1. Classification (NCBI taxonomy): domain Eukaryota; kingdom Metazoa; phylum Chordata; order Crocodylia; family Alligatoridae; genus Alligator; species Alligator sinensis. Next base: position 800,523 of record NW_005842719.1, read on the forward strand.
TTTTTCTCCTTTAAAGGGAGAAAATCCATGTTTTTCTTCTTAAAATGAGAAAATCCACATTTTACCACATTTTTCCATGGCAAATGGAAAACCCGGATCACTCATGATAAGGGAGTTCCCTTAACACAGGTGTGGGCAATAATTTAGGCTGGAGAGCCACTTAATGAGTTTTGGTGAGTGTGGAAGGCCACAAGGGTAGGCTTGCCCTTTGATAGGTGCCCCAACCCCTGGTCACCATTTTGGGATTGGAAGTCCCACCCCAAGCCCCTGACCTTTGCCACCAGAAGTCCCTCCCCTTGCCTCTGGAAATATTCCTTTTGGGGTGGGTTGCAATCTTGAAACCAGAAAAAAACCAAATCATGTACTAAAAATCAAACATCTTCTATAATGTACAAGCAGTCCTCAGGCCTACGATGCAGTTGGTCCCTGAAAACTGCATCTTAAGTCGAAATGTTGTAACTCGGAACCAATTTTCCCATAGGAACAATGTTATAAATGGGGGATTGGTTCCTTTACCACACTCAACACAGCTGCCTCTAGCTGGTAAGTCTGTTGTGATGGTGGTGGCAGGGGGGCAGATGACCACCCCCGGGGCAGACCACCACCCCCGCCATGAGGGAGGGATTGGGGTTGGGGCTAGGACAGGGGCTGGGGCAAGGGCTTCCCCGCCAGGGTTGGGGGGCATGGGGAGGGGGTGGTAGCTCCCACCACTGTGGGCTGCTGGTGCAGGGTCCGGGAGCTGCTTGTCTGGTGACTTGTCCAGTGGCTCTTACCGCTGTTCCTGCTGCTGGTCTGGGAGGGCATGGGTGGGGGGAGATGTATGCCCCCAGATCTGTGTGGGGCGGGTGGAGCTAGGGCTGTGCCAGGCTGCACTCCAGGCCAGTAGCAGAAGGTACTGGGAGCGGGGCCTATGCCCTTCTGCCACTTGCCCAGCTAGGATGGTTTGGAGCTGCTGCATTGCCTAACAGACAAATGGTGCGCAGAAGCTGGAGCCACCCCAGCCTCCCTGTGCCTCCTGGATTAGCCATGGCTTTGCTCCGCCCTGCTCCAGATGGGTGAGTCACAGTGGTGGCAGTGGCAGGGCGTGGGGGGGGGGGGGGTATGACCCCAGATTGGGGTGGGGTGGGCGGCAGAGCGGGGGCTATAGGATGGCTGCAGCCACCCTAAAATTTACCATAGCCCCCACCACCCACCTGGTGCAGCCCCAACCCCACCCACCCTGCGCAGATCCAGGGGCCCCCTCCTGCCCTGCCGCCACTTGCCCAGTCAGGGTGGGGCTGGGGGGGGGGGGCCGGGGGGGCCCCCCCCATTGTGTGTCACTTGTCCAGAGGCAGCACTGTGGATCCACCCTGCCTTTGCTCCCAGCACCTTCCACTGCCAGCCCAGAGCACAGCCCGGTGCAGCCCTGGCCCTGCCCGCCCCACGCATATCTAGAGGCACATGCTCCCCCTCATGCCCTCCTGGACTGGCGGTGTGCAGCGGCAGGAGCCATGCCACCCCCTCCCCCTATCCCCCCTACTCACTGGGCAGCCCCAGCCCCAGCCCCAGCCCCTTTCTCACTGTGGGGGCATTAATCTGCCCCTCCCATGCCCAACCACAACTGATTTACAGCTGAAAGCAGTTGTGTCCAGCATTGTAAAGTCAAAACCTCATCAGAACCTCAAAACAGTCTCATAATTTACAAAGGTTGCAAGTGTCGTTTGTTGTTACTCAAACAGTCGTAAGTTGAGGACTACATGTATTTTAATTTTATTTCAAAAATATTTTTGTTCTGAGTTATGTGTGTTTGCATAGTGTATATAGAGGCAATTGCATAATAGCTGAAGATAAGGTCTTACTCTTGCATATTATGTGTGGGTGTGGTGGGGTGTTGTTGGTGGGCGTGTGTAGTGGGGTGTGTGCCTGTGTGGTGTAGGTGTGCATGTGGGGTTTGTGGAGGGGTGTGGACATCTGTGTGGGGAGGTGTGAGGGGATGTGGGGTGTATGGGGTGTGGATGTGTGTGGTTGTGAGGGAGGGTGTGGGTGTCAGGTTTGTGGGGGGTGTGGGTGTGCATGGGAGGTGTGGGGTATGGTGTGGGTATGGACTGTGTGGGAGGTATGGGTTTGAGTGAGGGGAGTGTGGGTGTGTATATGGGTATAGTGGGGTGTGCATGTGGGCTTTCTTCCCCACACATGCCCCCCCACCCATGGTGCACAGCCTCCACTACTGATAGCAGCAGCAGCAGCAGGCTGTAGGCCCTCAGGGCACTCATGGCCCATGGCAAGTAGAGTCCCCTGGTGGCATGTGGCTCTGGCCAAGTCCAGGGAGCTGCACGTGGAAGCAGTGAGCAGGGCCAGGCCTCTGGCTCCATAATGTGGAGCTCCCTGTGTCTTATGTGCAGCTCCTGAGACTTGGCTAGAGCCATACGCCACCAGGTGGGAGGCTCACATGATGAAGCCAGTGACCTTCCCCTGCTCCCTGCCACTATGTGCAGCTCTTAGGACTTGGCCTGGGCAGCAGAGAGCAGAGCAGAGTTGTTCTGGCACCATCATGCAGGGCTCCCCATCACTCCTGGCAGAGTCTTGGGATCTGCATGTGGTGGCAGAAAGCAGGGGAGACTGCCAGTTCCATCATGCAGGGTTCCCCTCAGAGGTGCATGAGTCCCAGGGAGCTGAGTAGGAGCCCACCAATTAATTATATCTGGCCTGTGGCTGCCCCTGCTGTGCTTCCTTGGGGTCAAGCCCTGCCCACTGTCATGGGTGCAGTGTGCTTCACTCCCATCCTTACTGGCCAGGACCAGCTGGAGTGTGGAGCCTGGAGCATGGGGTCCATGCTGAGAGGGATGGCAGAAGTATGGAGCCCAGATTGGCAGGAGCATGGGGCCCAGGCAGGTATGATTCCATTGTGTGGGGCTCTCCACAGCTCACTTGCAGCTCCTGGGACTCATGCACCTCTGAGGGGAACCCCACATGATGGAACCGGCAGTCTCCCCTGCTCCCAGCCCCCACATGCAGATCCCAAGACTCTTAGGGATAGACAAAACCCTGATAGTGGGATGCTGGCCAAGTATGAGGGAGGAAGTGAAGCAATACATTTGTAACCCAGGCAGTACTCCAAAAGGTACCCCCTCTCCAATTGAAGGGATCAAAGCAGGTGCACAAGCACTGTGGGAGGTGTAGGGACTCTCCTCCCCCTATAGAGCAGAGCCAGACCACCACTGGGGACTTAACCATATACCTTTTAATGAGGGAACAATACTGGGAACATAACAGGCATAATCAGGGGGTATAGTGGACACCACAATGCCCCAAGGGG
>NW_005842719.1:803830-807764 GCF_000455745.1 Alligator sinensis
CTTACAATTATTGACAAAAGACAGGGTTAACAAAATATAAAACACAAACAGCAGAGCAAACAATACTGGTTGGGGAAATATAAAAAGGTACAAAATATAAAATGTCAAAGGACAAAGAAATATAGGGCCTAGGTACCTGGAAGGGAAGAAAACACAATGTCTCCTTTCCACTGCAAGAGGAATTCTTCCTTGTTAGCTCACTCACCCCAAGTCACCAAAAGTGGGAACTTGAACTCAGATATCCCATCTGGTAGGAAGGAATGCTGCCACACAGCCACCAGTGCTGGTACTGCTCCAAGCTGCTAGGGGTCTTGACCTTCTTGGAACCCTGGCCTCACGTCCAACTACCTGGTCTCTGATTGGAGCAGCTGGAAGCCAAGCTGGGAACCCCTCAGGTCGCTTCTCAGATCCTTGCTGAAGTGGGAAGCCTGTCTTGCTGGCCACAGACTCTCATAGGGGATCCTGGTCCCCAGCTGAAAGCCTCTCCTGCCGGCCACACGCCGTGCTGCTGAGGGTCCAACTGCTGCCTGCAGGTCCTGCTCCTTCAGGCTCTTCTGGGGCAACTGCTTCCGCCCCACTGGCTCAGCATTTTGAAGCTCCTTCCTCATGGTCCCTCACTGGTCTCTTCCCTGACTCAGCCATGCTGCCCCTTTTATCCCCCTCCAGGTTACCCAAGGGGCCAATCAGGGGACATGAGGGGTGAGTCTCTGGGGCCTGATTGGTGAGGAAAGGGAATCCCAAGTCCTCCAATCATCTTTGACCCCTTCAAAACCCCTGGGCCCAGTCATTACCAGATTGGTGAGGAAAGGGAATCCCAAGTCCTCCAATCATCTTTTACCCTTTGCCAGCTAGCCCATCACACACTGACAAATGCTTATCATGTGCAGTAAATAATCCTGAGTCCTAGGAGCAGCACATAGTGGCAGGGAGTGGGGTCAGGCTGCTGGCTCTATCACATGGGGCTCCCCTCCAATGCCAGAATAATTAAGGGACCCTGGGGACATTGGAGGATTAGTGGTCCATGAAGTAGGCTACAAATAGACTATATTGGATCCATACCTCAAACAGTGAGGGGAAATAAATACTACCTGGTGATAGTGGAAAATTTTGCAAAATGGATCAAAGCTATACCCACTCTTAACAACACAGCTACCACCACAGCATGGGTGTTGGTGGAACTGGTGTTGTCCAGGTTGGGGTTTCCCCCCAAAATTGATTTGGATCAGAGCTCTCATTTTGTTGAAAAAAATCACACAGGCGGTCTGTCAAGCTTTTAAAATAAAACTAAGATTGCACATTGTAGGACACCCTCAAAATTCAAGTTTAGTAGAAAGGACTAATAGAACCATACTGACTGCCTTCTGAAAAGCAGTCAATCAACAAGGGAAAGATTGGGACCAAAAGTTACCCATAATTTTGATGACGTTAAAAGAAACTGTAGCCACAAATGGAATCACCCCACACAAAGCCATAAGAGGGTGAGAGATGTGGCTACCAAAACAATAGGGCTCTTGTATGTCATGATTTTTGCCCTTTTTTGCGTTCCAGTGGTGTTATTGTTTGCATGTATGGGTTTTCCTGCTGCTTTAAAAGTCTTTATGATAGACTAAAGTAAAACTGATCTGGACATAATTTACTTTGGGTCACCACAAATTAAAGAGTTATGTCCATGGATTTGTTATGTACAAACACAAATACACTCAAAGACTTGTAATAAGCTCCTTTGTCCACCAGATGGCGCGGCAACTTTTTTATTCACCCCTTTGTCCAGCAAATGTCACTTTGAATTGCACTTACAAATGGATGAGGTTAGCTGCCCTGTTTCGATAACTAGGTGTAATGTGTTTCTTTGGACACCAGGCGTTTTGCATGTCAGCTGCTGCGGTGCACCCAACCCAGCATGTGTTCATTTTACCTATGTTCATCTATGTACCTGTACGGACATGTGCACCACCCCAACACACATATTCATTCCCGTCACCCCATACGCTGCCCCTGAAAGAATGCCACTTTTTTTCCTTGGCTGTGGCTGCTGCACCACTTGCAGTCAGACCCATGGTAGCAGGTTTGCAGTCTTGCAGCAGGCTTGCACCAGCAGGCATTGAGCAGCCTTGCAGCAGGCTTGCCCCACTTGCAATCAGACCCATGGCAGCAGGTGAAATGTCCTTAGAGGAACTGGTGCCCAAATGCAGGTAGCCCATAGCCAGTCATGACTGCACTGTCTCCTCCCACAGTCAGACCCACACCCCCTGCCACTCACTCCCCTGGCTATGCCCTGGCTAGGGTGACAATGGCACTATCACCCTGTACACTCCCGCTGCCCCTGCCCCTACCCCTAGAACAATGCCGCTATTTTTCTTTCCTTACTGTAGGACTCAGGACCCTGATCCATCCTGCTGGCCCTAACTCACGACCAGGGCACCCTACCTCTCGACCCGCAGTACCCTTCTCTTGCTTATGTACTGGTTTTGCCAGTTTGGCAAGTTAGGGATATTGCAAAACAGTGTTCATTTGACACAGTCTGGCACCCTGGCCTGATAATCTCCTGCTGGTTGCCACCCACATTGAAAGAAAAGAAGACAGATTTACATAATTAGCCTTTACAGATTTATTAGCCATAATGTAAAGAAATAACTAACCATTACTGATTCTTAAAGGTAAGCATTAGGAAGAAGTAGGCAATATGCAATGAGTTTCATTATTACATAGAAGACCTTTTCTACAAGCACAGGGGATGACCAGTAATTATAAGCAATTATGACCACATAAGCAACATTGACTTTCTATGCTTCCAAGCTAGACAGCCCTTCTGTCTCCATTTCTGGTGAATACCTCCTGCTGCGTTGCCCTGGAAACAGTCAGTCACACAATTAGCGTGCCTGTCTTGCTATTTCTTGCAACCACACTACACAGGTACTGATGGCACTGACAGTCCTATCTGTCTGGTCATCATTCTCAGGCTTCCTATGTGGTCTGCATTTTTCTGGCAGTGGAGACAGTGGTGGTATACCTAGCAGTGCTGAAAATAAGGAATGAATGAATGAATGAATGAATGAATGGGGGAGATTATTGTGTGCTCTGAGAATCAGATGAGTGGATAAGAAGAAAACCATACAAGAAGGGTTTGACTGCCTGTCTTCCTGGCTGCCTGCTTGTCCAAGTTGTTGGGCTGCAGGCCCTGCCCAGGTGCAAACAAGTCACCACCATGCTCTGTGTTGCCCTTCACCTTCAAGCACAAGAATCCACCCCCCAACTTGTCAGATATTTGCCACTTAAATTAACTCCCACCTCTCCACATCTCATGTCAGTTAATTGTGATCCCCCCCCCATATCACAGCCTTATCTCAGGTGTCAGCTCTGATGTCAGATGTCAGTTCCCCATGACTTAGCATACCAGCTGTGGAGGATGTCCCTGGTCTATCCTCTTCATTGGACTCACTGAAGGCCAGTTCTACTGAACTGCCACTGCCCTCCTTGCTTGAGGCAGCAGGAGGACTCAGTGGACCTCATGGTCGGTAAGCTGGCAGGAGTGGAGGACAGCCTGTATTGGTTGTAGGTACTGATAATGTGGCACCTTACACAAAGGGGTGCCATTCCAATGAGCTCTTGCTACTCCACGTCAGAAAGCAGCTCTCACATTCTTTGCCTTCATCCTGCATTGGATTGCCATTATGTTGTGCCCCTGCTCAGCAAGTCTTCTGGAGACACCCAGGTAGATGTGAAAGATTGTGATTGGGTTGTTGCCGACAGTGAACTATCTTAACACCTCTGGGTCCCCCAACACATACACCAGGCTCTTAGTTGCTTCATAGGACCGAGTTGTCCTACATGCCTTGGTAGGCTCTCTTCTTCCCCTGGTCTGCTGTCTTCTCTCTTCAGCCTCAGACATCTCAGATCAATAAGGGCACCTAGGTCCCTGTGCCCTCAATTTATA
>NW_005842719.1:807795-808767 GCF_000455745.1 Alligator sinensis
GCAGGTCAGAAAGTTCTCCCCCCCCAACCCCATTTTGGTGCAAAAGGTTTGGAGACCAGACATGCTGGTGCCATCCTAGCAACTTTGTTTCATTCAACCATACACTTTTCCAAAAAAAAAAAGGGTACTTAAAAATCTGTCCAGGTGAAAAATGGACCATGTTGTGGTGGGTATGCCAAGGAGGGTCACCCATAGGGGCCCTTTTTGGCTAAGGTGCAACAGAGGGCTAGGCACAAGTCACCCATGCTTCAAGGCACCAGTCCCTGCTCATGAATGACTGAATGGATGTGAGAAAATGTGAAAGGAATAGCTTGTTTATTGCAAGGGTGACCAGAATCTGGAATGTACTACCCAAACTGGTTGTGCGGTTGGTCCCCAGCCTCGGAAGTCTTCTGAGACTGAATAGATACCTTCCTGTGATCATTTTATCTCAGCACTGCTAAAAGTGCCCTGAGTAGGGTGCTTTCACCTGCATGATCTTCCAGCCCATACTTCCTATATGAATCTATGGGATTCCTAACCTGCTATTCTCAAGCAAGTCAGCTGAACCCTGTGAAGCAGGTTTGTTCACACATTGCCTGCCATACATAATAGGGTACCACTGTGTATGACAGCATCTAGCATGCACCCAATGCTCCCACCACCCAGTCTCTTACTGCGACAGTGGCATAAAATTAATAGCTATCAAGTGGTTCTCCAGTTCTATCAAAGAAGTTACTCATGACTCATCAGGCAACTAGTTTGCCCTGTGGTAGCAACCGCTTTCTCCCAGTTATGCATAGAGGCTGGGCTCAAGCCTTCTGTCTGTACAAATACCACAGATGGGGCAGGCAGGTATGATCAGGATCGTTGCTGTGGGGGGAGGGGGAAGGGTCGGGCAAGGGTTCTCTGGCACTGTTTTCTGGGTCAACAGGCCACAGGGTCTGGGGTACAGATTCTTATCCTCAGGCCAAATCCTTAGAAACGCCCCCC
>NW_005842719.1:808798-817637 GCF_000455745.1 Alligator sinensis
CCCTCCCCTTGGTGGCTGGGGCCAGTGAAAATGTTGCATTGGGGAAAATATGTTAGCTCAGCAATGCTCCCAAGACTTTGAATGAACCAATTGTACCCCCCACCCTCCACTGAATAATGGGTCACTTTTTTCTCCAACATGTAAGAATGAACATACTGAGCTTTACCATAGGGTAGGTAGAGTGGCATGACAGCACCACCCTGGTCCCTTGGTCACACCACCTCAGAAGATCACCACACAGTGCACACACAGAGTCATGATAAGGTTCACACATCATTTTATTTGTCATCCCCTTCCCCTTCCGAGCGGGAGCAAGTGCACCCCCATGCTGAGGAGGGTGTCAATTCCTGCAGCAATGTCATCCTCGGTATCAGGGCTTAGGGTCATGTAATGCTGTGACAGGTATCCATCCAACCATTGGTGGAGGTTGTGTGGCAGACCAGGCTTGCTCCCGGCACCATCTTAGCTAAATGTCCTGAATCATGAGCACAGGTATGCACGGGGCACCAGCAGGATCAGCAGCAGTAGGGCATAGTGGCTAGGGTAACCTTCAGCCTGCACAAAGAGCTCATCCCACATGGACCAGGGCACACACAGCAGTGGCATAATCTATGCCCATTGCCATGGTGGCAGGGTCCTCCCTCAGGTCACCACCCCAGAGAGCGCGAGTGCCCCAGGAGGGATGGAGGCTGCTCAGCAGGACCCTTGTAAGAGTTGTCCTGCAGCCCCGGGTGCTGAGGGCTGTGCAGCCATGCATCAAAGCAGTTGTCCTGCATGGACGGATGGGGGTGGGGTGGAGAGAAAAGTGTTTGGGGTGTTCAGCTGCAGTTGCTTGTGGCCTGTTGTGAGACTGCCCACAGTAGACAATGTGTGGGTGAAGGGGGAGTGTTGTTTGGTGGCCTGCAGTGGCCTCTTGGCTGCTGTTTATGACCACTTGACTTACCAGTGCCACTGTGGGCCACCGTGCACACCCAAGCCACAATCTGAGGAAAGGCAGTAGTTGCTGCACATCTTGTCTGAGAAGTGTTGCAATGTTTCACAAAGTGTGAAATGTTGCAAAGTTTTACAAAGGGCTTCTGTCTCTTGGCTCTTCAGAGCCAACATCTGCATGTTGGGGAGAGTACAGCTCCAGGTACAGAACACTGCAAGGTTATACATGCGTGTTGCTGCATATAGAAATTATGCTTAACTAAGAAAATATATAGAAGAAAAACTGTATCTATGTTCATCGTTCTGTCAATGGATTGCCAGCTGCCCATGCTTTCAGGGCTGGGTCTTTCCTTGTTAAGGCAGGATATTACCCAGCCACTTCACATTTCAAAGAGTGGAATTATCACCCATTTAGGGTGAGCTCCCTCTCTTAGTTCTCCCACTGCAGCAACAGGAGCAGCTGAGAGTGGCTTGTTAACACTTTATCTCCCATCTTCCCTCTTCCCCCTATCCAACCCCACACACTGTATCTGAGGCTAGCCAGGGAATGCTTGGCTTTTCTTTCTTACCTCTCTCTCTCCCTCCCTCCCTCCCTCCCTGCCTCCTGCCCCCCCCTCATCCATATGCAGGCATTTTTACTCCTTCCCAATAAAGGAGGCAGACAGACAGGGGGAAATGTAATGTTATTACACCCAACAACTTACTAGGAACAGACACATAACTAATTGAAGCCAAGAAAGTAATGAAATAAGAGATAGTAGAAACAAATATGAATCCCTTTCTTGTCAATTGGCTTTCTTTTCTAAGAAATCTGCAGCAGTAACCTACTGTGGAGTTGATTACTTTGCTTTCTTTCCCAACACCCTTCATCTGACCCACCCCTTGCTTCTGGAACCACAGTGGTGCTCTCGTGACCCTGCTTGCATTGGGGCACCCTTTTGTGGACTCCAATGAGGGTGGGGGAACAGGCTCAGCTGTAATACTCCTGACCACCTCCTGGAGAGTGGCAAGTCAAGTGGAGCTATATTGCACTTTCTGGGGGGCTTGTTCAGGCACTGAAGGTCATGGGCCTTAATCTATGTGTATGTCTCCTCCAGATCCTCATGGCACTGCATGACTAGGTAAAGAAACTGGGCTGTACAGTCTAGAAGCTGCTTCCTGAATTCTATGGTGTTGTCCATGCTTTGATTCTCCTGGTCACCATCCACCAGTAAAGCACATCCCAGACTCCGTGCCACCAGTCATCTGTGGCAGCCACTTGGGTTTGTGCTGACTCCACCAAAGCCTTCATCATGCTCTTTCTGGAGCATTGCTGCCTGTGGCAGTAGTCCTGCACATGCTCTGCTCCAATGTGAGCTGGGGTCTGAGGCTCAGACGCATGTCCCTGGCTTCCATCTGGTGTGGTAGCTGTTAACAGGAATAGCAAAACAAAGTGTTAGTGATGTGGTGAAATATCTGTTCCCCTTATGTTAAAAAAGACAGTGAGCCACATCCCACCCAATATCCCCAACCCCCCCAGTACATTCAACCCAATGGCATCGAAACAGTGCCTATGAGAGTGGTGATAATGCATTTAATGCCCATTCCCTGATACTTACAAATACCCGGTTGTGCATCCCCTTGAGTCTTGGGAATGGAAACTGATCTTTGGGTCTCTGGAGGTACCTCTGGTGCAGTAGCCACATCTGAAGCAGTGTCTTCCTCTGCCTCCTTCTCATCTTCCTCCTTATGTGTGCTCCCTGGTAAAATTGGAGTGGAGAGTGGGGTCATGATCAGGGTCACCTCCCCTTGGCCATCCCTCTCATCCAGCAGCGTCAAGCAGTCACCCCACTGCTCCAACATGCTCACAGTTTCTGTCTCAGAACAATGTCTGAGGCTCCTTTATTATGTATGCTATCAAGGATAACACCAGTCCCAAATGACAGGAAGCCTCACCCACACCCTTGGAGAAAATGAGGGACAGCTGGTTGTTAGGGGTGTGTGAAACAGGCTGTATCGGATTTGGATTCAGCCTAAATCAGGGACAGTGATTCGATTTGTTGATTCAGATCACTGTCCCTGATTTGATTCAGCCGAATCTGAAGATTTGATGCTGATTCAGAGAATCAGCAATTCAGACAACTTTAAATGTTTTTTCTTCATACCTTGAGGTACCAGCACATCTTGTGAATGCTATGATGCTGGGGCGGATGGAATGTCCCACAGGAATGTGTGTGTGGGGGGGGCCCTCCACGTGCTCGGTGGTGAACCCGGAAGTGGACTGGATGTACTTCCAGTCTGCTTTCAGGTCTGCCAGGGACTGTGCAGGCCCCCCCCACTGTCCCCCAGCTTGGTGATTGGCCATGTGGAGACTCCAGGTACTACCCCCCAGACCCAGGAGGCACCAGTCGCTGAGCTAGAGGGAGGAGGGCATGGGGGGCCCCCCTGTGCACTTCCCGGAGGACCTGGAAGTAGACTGGAAGTGCCTCTGGTCCACTTTCAGGTCTGCTGCCAAGCATGCTGGGAAGCCCCCAACACTTCTGTGGAACGTACCATGCCCCCCAGCATCACAGCATTCATAAGCCACCTGCTACCTAGAGGTATGTAGAAAAAACATTTAAAGTTGTGTCTATGTCTGAATTGCCAAATCTTTCCAAATCTCTTCGAATCGATTCTGAGGGTTCTGATTCAATTCGGAGAGATTAAAGGGTCCTTTGATTGGATTTGGAGATTCAGCCACCGAATCAGGCTGAATCTCTGCTGAATCAAATCAGGGACTGAAGCTTCACACAGCCCTACTGGTTGTAGAAAGGAGCAATTGTGCGTGCTGCCCCAGAATGAGAGTTCCCATCCCTGGCCTGATGATACACACGTTTCAGGACTGTGATCTTGCTCCTGCACTGTGCCCAGTCCCGGTTGTAACCTTGCGCCTTCATTTCTTTTGCTATTGCAGTATACACTGACTTATTCCTCCTGCTTTCCAGCTGCTTAGTGATCTTTTCCCCCAACCAAATGTTGATCAACTCCTTCAGTTCTTCCTGGGTCCAGTTGGGGCCACAGTTGAAAGATGTATCAGCCTCTTGCTCAGTTGCCTGAATACTGGACCTGTTTTTCTGATACACTACTGGAAAGCTGGAAGTGCTCAAAAAGTTATCAAGACTGAGGTATCCTGATAACAACAGTCACAAAGGTGACTGGGAAATTTTGGGGGGCTGTTATACAGACATGCCTTGAATGAAAATTTTTGAAAATTCCATGTACTCATAATTGTGAAGGTGTTAGCTGTGTCTCAGAACCGGCAGTCAGGGCACTCTAATCAAGCACTGTTTACTAACAAAGCAATGGTGATAGGTATTGCCTGGCACAAATCGGCCCTCATTGTCCATACAGATAGATCAATAATGTTCCACTGCTGGTCGCATTGAGTGTCATTGGCTGGCAGCTCTGCCTACAGGCAAAAATTCCCCTACCCTTGCTGTGCTATTGAATCAAATGCTCAGCTGTGCTGGGGATATGAGGGCACTGTCTGCCAGAACCCCTTGACTGCCAGAACCTCAACTTTTTTTTACAATGAATAATTGAATATTATCTGGGCGATGGGGAGGGCAGTGGGGGCGGGGGGTCTAGAACTCAACCTAGCAGGGTAGGGGAGGAGAGCAGGGTGCTGGAGGCTGCAATGGTCAGATATCAATACAACTGTAGCAAGGATGTTAATGAAGACCCATTCCAAAACGAGGTGGGCATGGAGTACAGACATTTGTTGGGAGAAGACTTGATGGTCGCGCTTCAGTGCCTGCCTCGGGTCTTAAGGTGTTAATGGTAGCTACTGAGACATAGTGCTGTCCATCACACACATGTTTCAAACCTGACTAGTTCAGGGCAGGGCTTTTATTCTGGGGAGATGTTTTTTTCAAACCATGGTTATTGCAAGGCAGGGCTGTTTTCTGGGGAGAGGGTTTTTTTGGCCTATTCATTGATCTGGTAAAAGACAGTATCTTACCCACAGGGCACATGGATGAGTTAAAGTGGTCATCCTAAGCACCATATTTCAGTTCTAAGTGGATGGGCAGGACATCCCCTTCCCTACATCCACCAACCCAACACGGTAAAGGGCAAAGGCTCTGCTGCACCAACACCCAGTGCACAGATACCTGAGCAGGGTAATCATTGACATGCAGATAGGAGGTCACTTTCAATTGAATCGGCCCCCCGGCAACCTCTGCTACATCACAAGCCAAATGCATGGCTCCCTGCATGGCTGGGCTGGTGTCTAGTGAGGTATGCCAGTTACTGCAGGATGTTGTGACGAAAAGCTTCATTTGCCTCAGTAACTCCCAGGAAGTTATTCATGGCTTCAATGCCATGGGGTTCTCTAACTGCATGGGGGCTTTAGACAGCACACAAATCCCTGTGCAATCCTCCTCACTGGTGAGCTGCTCAGGAAGGGATTTGCCTTGGTAATTTTGCAAGCTGTGATGGATCACTGGGGCCAGTTCACTAACATTTATACAGGATGAGCTGGCAGCTCACATGATGCGCGTGTGTTTAGAAACTCTCCACTCCCTGGCTTGATGGAGGTGAGGGAGCAGCTGCCTGACCAGAGGAACAGGGTTTATTGTTTGCATGCTGACAGTTGTAGAGGAAGGGGGCAAGGATACCCATGCACAACTATGTGCCTGACAGATACCTGGCACAGGTCCACAAGCCAGGTACACTAGCTTCCCAGAATGGACCATGTCCTGTGTAGGGTTAATGAAACCGCTCCTTGGCACAGGTGGGAGGAAGGTGGGGGTTAGTATGAGCCTGCAGGTGGGAGGCTGTGACTTTTTGTTGTGGTGGGTGGCTGGCGAAAGGGCTATTATCAAGACTCGGCTGTAATACAGACAGTTCAAAAGTGAACTCATATATAAATAATAAGTGAATACTCATGGAAATACAAATGGAGATAAATACAAGTAGAGAAATGACAGAATAGGAGTTCTGGTGAGGGGGGAATCTGTATGCATAAAATGGGAATATGGGAATTGGGTGCCTTGTGGGAAGGGGGGAAGGGTGCTGGCACCTGGCCCCAAATGAATCCCAATCCACCCATGCGGATAATTATGGCCCCAAAGTTCCATGTGAATACCTACACCTATATTTATGTGTACATAAATGCACATACAGATATATATCATACATATACATAGACACACATATACATATCACACACACACATATACATACATATATATACATACATAAGTATACATATCTATCTATATATCGAGATACATAGATATATAGATATATATCTATCTGTGGTACAGCTCTGCAACATGCTGTGCACCCACCAACCACAGACCCTGACAGCAGGCCTGCTGCTAGCTAAGAGGGGGCGGGGCTGTAGCCAGCTCATAACTGCACATGTCCACGCACACAGCTCTGCACATCTGGCCCAGTATCCATGGAAACCCCTGTGCCATGATATCACAGCGAAGATGCTGCACGGGTCTCCATGGAAACAGATGACAGGGGCTGCTGGGAAATGTAGTCTTTATGCAGAGGGAGAACAAAATGGTGGGCCCAGTTAATACCCCCTGTGCAGTGGTGTACTACCCTGTGGTAGTGGTGGTGAGCACACTATCACCATCACCAATATTTTATGTCCTCCCCCTCCCCCACCCCGCGACCAGCACCATGGAGGAGGGTGCAGAGCACAGTGATAATGGCAGTGGCAACAGCAGCAAATGGTAAGTTTGCAACTTAGGGTGTGTGGCACCTGTTCTTAGAACTTTAACAGGTAGGGGTAACTTCCACATTTCTTATGACTGCATTCCAGAAACACAAAAAAGAGCTGCTTGAGTGGATACTGCCAGCCAAACCCACCCCCCTGGGATGTGTTGCATCTCAAGTAATGTATAGGTAATATCTCATATACAGGAATCCTGTTTTTCCCTTATAAAAATGGCAAAATCTCTGATAAACCCCCTCAAATCCATGATTAGAATTAAAGCCCCTCCCCCCACAACTCCCCTGGCCCTGCTGGTGCCCCTCACTCCCCCCATAATAGCCTGTTGTAGGGCACTAAGGTGTGCCTGCTCCTTTAAGGGCAGAAACTGCCTAGAGAGAGGGCCCTAGGAGCCAGGTAGAACCTCCACAGGTGCAGGTTTCCGTGGCAGCAGGCAAATGAGGGAATTAGCCTGCACCTGCACCCAGTCAGCTGACCGGAAGGAGGCAGGACCCTGGGGACCTATAAACCCCAGGGCTGGAACTAGAGGGTTAGTTCTCTGGCAGCAGCCGAGTTCTCATAGAGAAAGCTACTTGGAGATGGTTGAATGCTTGTTCTGCTGCTGGTAGGATTAAGGGGCTATAGGAACTCATAAGTATTCATGGGTGGGAGGCACATTATACTGAGAGAGAAGCTTGACTTCTAAAAAGGGATAGAGTGTAGACCCCAGGGTATTGTTGTGTTGTAGCCCAGGGGCTTGTGTTTTCTGTTGTTATTTATACTGGTGGACCAGACTTAGGATATTGGGAAGGAGGCGGCCTCACTGGGGCACACTACAGTGTGGAGAGCCCAGCGCCAGGGAAGGCACACAGACAGGGCTGTGGAGAGCCCAGCACCAGGGAGGGCATGCAGACAGGGCTGTGGAGAACCCAGGACCAGAGGATGCCACTACAGGGGGTGTAGAGACCCCAGCACCAGAAGGTGCAGCTACAAGGGCCCAGGGCCTAGTGATGACAGGAAGCTGAGCTAGATCGAGGCCTCCTAAAAAGGGACGATGTTTAATTACAACCTGTGAGGCATGGGGTGCAGTAAAGGGAAGGTTTTGGAGCCATGCATCTAGCCCATAAGGCTTGGGGTGGGGGGGTATTGTAAGGCACCTCCTGAGTGTGGGACCCAGTAAGGGGTCTGACACTTACCACAGCGTTTAGAGGAGTCTGTCAGGACTGTGACCAAGAAGCAACTCGAGGGCAGCCTCCTAATTCATCAGTTATACCAGCAAGATGTGGCAGGCAAGTTTCATAGGTGCCCATAGGGCGGAGCCGGCATGGTCATGCTGTCATAGAGACATCACAGCCATCCCTGGGGTGGCTGTATTGTGACCCAGCCCCCCAGCTCCACACACACTGCCACTGCCACCACTCTGCCCAACACTGCCCTGCTTCCTGCAGAGCCATGCAGCCACAGAGCTGTGCCCGCGGAGCCATGCGGCCGGCCTTGGGGAGGCAGCGTGGGGTGCGGCAGCAGTGGCAGTGGTGAGGTGGTGTCTCTGCAGGCAAGTGGTGCAGGGCAGTGGTGCCCCTGCTGCACACAAGCTGCCTGGCTGGCTGATGGGGAAGATCCTTGCACACGGCAGCTGCCACCACCACCACACCGCTGCTGCGCCCCACGCTGCCTTTCTGCAGCCTGCTCTGCGGGCAAGTGGTGAGGGGCACGGCAGTGCAGTGGTGGTGGCTGCTCAGCTGGTCAACTGGCTAGCTTCTGTGCAGCCCACAGAGGGGCACCACTGCTCTGCGCTGCTTGCCTGCAGAGCCGTGTGGCCGGCCGCAGGAAGGCAGCATGAGGCGTTATTATGTCTCAGCTGTGTGTTCTTGGGAACCCTGGCACAGGATGCAGTCTGTCTGACTCACCCTCCCTCCCTCCCCTTCTCTACATAAATGAAACTGATTAAGAGGCAGTGAGAGACACACCTAAGACCCTCCAGATAAGAGTGACAAGAGTGAAACAACTGCCCTAGGTCTCATTTGCATCCGAGGTAGAACCCGATGACCATTCATTTACATGAGAGATGGAGAACAGAAAGCCTGAAACAGAGACTGCAGTGAATTCTGGGACCAGAGAAGCAGGGGAGCACTGCATGATGGGGAATCTGTGCTCCAAATGCTAATCAACCCATGTTCACACACACCCAGCTCAGCATTTATCAGACCAGTTCTAATCTGG
>NW_005842720.1:0-17214 GCF_000455745.1 Alligator sinensis
CTCTCTCATGAGCTTCTTCTCCAAGAGCTCCTTCCCCCTTGGCTGCTGGCAGAGAACTCCCCTTCTACTCCCAGCCCTAGGGTTTATATTTGCCCAGGGCCCTGCCTCTCCCGGTCAGCTGATTGGGTGCAGGTGCAGGCTAATTTACTCAGCCTGTCGCCACAGTAACCTGCACCTGTGGGCTTCTGCCTGGCTCTTAGCACCCTCTCCCCAGGCAGTTTCGGCTCTTATAGGAGCAGGCACCTTAGTGCCCTGCAACACCTGGGAAGAAGATCCTTTAAACTGGCTAGAATTCTTACACTACCTATGCACATGCACTTCAATGCTGCATATGTAAACACATGCACACATATATATGCATGACTCTAAATGTGTCTAAGCCCCTACTAAGGAAAAATATTGTTTCAGTAGATTTTGAATGCCAGCTGAGGCAGGCAGCAATTGAGAGTTTTAATGATTTTACAGATTATATTTAACTTTTATAAATTCCATAAAGCATTTAAAGAAAGACTATTAGCTTATTCCCCACTGAATCCATTGTTTGCCTGTCAAAATGATGCATCTAAAAGATACGCTATAGACTACATACTACTACAGGAGATAGGAAATTGCAGATGAAAATATAACAAATATAATAAATTAATTTAACAAGTAATACAAGACAATATAACAAAGTAATGTCTCCTGTGAAAAACATCTTTGGTTTTTAAATAATTAACTGAAAAAGAACATTTCAAAACAAAAATATCAAAATGCACTTAATAGTCTAAAGAGTCACTGCCTAAAGAGGCTATTAGGCAATTCAGTATTCCTTCCTTCCCAGTGACCTCTAGCTCTGCTTTTTTCCAACATGTAAATGAAAAAAAGATTTTCACTTGCAAATTCAATGTGAAATTGGAAATCACACCATTCTTCATGACTCTTATATTAGCACTAGTAATAACAACTCTACAATGAGGAAGAGTCTACTTCCAATAACTAGAGTTCTCTGAGATGTGCTATCCCAAACAGTACTCAAATAGTATGAATGAATCCTGCCTCTTCTCATGTTCTATGCTTCAGACAAAGGACAGAGCATGTTTCCTACTCCACAGTTTCCTCTCAACCACAGAATCCCAGACTTTCAAGGACTCTGAGGAAAAGGGGAAGGAAATCAGGATGAGGAATGTATATATGGACAACACATCTCAAAGAATTCCAGTTACTAGTAACTTCTCTTTCTCCTTCAAGTGCTTGTCCATACATGCGATGCCCAGTCCCCAGTAAAGTGGATCTTAGAGTGCTTTGTAAATAATAACTGGTGGACTCTGACAAATGCAACCCCTGCTCTGGAAGATTCCTGGATGGCATAATACTTGATTAACATGTACATGGAGCTCAGTTGCCTTGCAAATGTCAGGAATAGAAACATTCCATAGGGAAACCACAGAACTCATCTGAGACATATGCTCAACTGTGGGTCCAGCTTGTTAATTTCACAGCACACCCTGAAGCAGTACAAGATACATTAAGATCGCCTTGGGGTAGAAATGGTTGTGTCCTTCCATCTCTCAGTTATGGTGAAATTTCTGGAAAGGCTTAGTTTTGTTCAGGTAAAAGATCAGATCCATGTCCACATCCAAAGTATGAACAGATGCCTCCGTTCTTAGGGAGCGAGCTTTTGGAAGAAAACTGGTACATGAATCTATGGATGGAAGTGAAATTCCATGAAAATCATGAATGGAAAGTTAGAGTACATCTGGAAGACAAGTTTGAAGGAAACAAAGGGTAGGAATGATCTGCCATGAGTATCTGGATCTCATCCACCCTTCTCGCAAGTAAAAGACAGCTGTCTTCATGGATAGACCTACTGTCTCATGGACAGTAGTCAGCACACTTAAGCGATGGGCCCACAGGGCTGGAAGGACAACGTTTAGGTTCCATCAAGGGCCCAAGACCTCCCACTAGAAGAAATATATTGGCCAGGAAGTTCAGCACAGCTGGGTGGGAGGAAACCATTTAACCTCCCTACGTGGATGGTGAGCTGAGACAGCAGTCAAGTGCACTTTGACAGAGACAAGGGACAGATAGCTACACTTTAGTTCTGGCAGATGAAAGTAGGACATGCCTACACTGTAAACTCGCTATGCCCAGCAGTGGTATCCTCAAGCATGCTGTATTCTTCTGCATAGGTTGCCTCCTAAATCAGAAGCAATGTAACTGCACCCATGCAGTGCCACAGCTGGACTAACTGACCCTAATTAACCCCACACAACACTGGGAAGACATGGTTAGAGGGAGGCAGCCTATGCAGAGCAGTGCAATGTGTTTGAGAGGGCAGCTGCTGGGTATAGTAACTTTACCCTGTAGAGATGGCTGAAGATAGCTGAAATGGAGAAACCCTAAGAAAAACCAAGCTAAAAACAAGTGTGAAAAGTTCATCTAGTACAGTGTGCTCAACTTCTGACCCATGGGTCAAATGCAACCTGCAGACCCATCACATCTGGCCCATGGGACTCCCCATGAAGCAGGAAATTTGACAGCAGGAGAGTGGTGACCACTTATACAGTCACCTTCCCCCCACCAAATTTCCAAATCCCAAGTTCTACACTGCTGGTCGCAGTTGTGCCACACCCCTTTCCCTGCATGTGGATAGGGGCCAGGCCATGCCCTCCCCCACCCCTGGCAGGACCAGGTTGGGGTCAGGCCATACTCCCTATCTCCCCTACAGGGACAATTTGGGGGGTTGACCAGGTCCCCTTCCCCCTCTGCAGGGCCAGATCCCCTTTTCCTCTGGGGTTGGGTTGCACCTGGGTTAACCCCCGCACCCCTCTGCAGGGCCAGATGGTGCCCACCACACCATCCCCAGTGCTGGATTGGGACCACCAGCAGGATCTAGCCTTCCAGCCGATCCACTGGAGAAAAAGATTGAGCTCTGCTAACCTAGCAGAATCTTTCCAGAGAATATCTGTGATAAGGAGTGGAGCAGGTCCACATTGTCATCCAGAGCCTGCCAGAATCCATGCTGCAAGATGGAGGGTCCTTCCCTCATGCTGTGAAAATAGGTCCAGGAGCAGCATCGGAGTCCAAGGTTTCCTCAGTGACATGCAAAAAAGGTCCAGAAACCAGAACTGCCTCAGTCAGCCTGGGGCCCATAGAACAGGTATGCAGTCCTAACTTACCTTATCCCACACTCAAAATATGGAGCAGGACAGAGATGAATGTATATAAAAGTTTCCCTGACCATAGAAAAAAGGCAGCATTGGACAGTGAGTCAAGTCTGAGCCTTTCCACACAGCAAAAAAGCCAGCACTTGTTGATATCTACGGTAAAAAAGAATCAATTCCTAAATGAACCTAGGCTGAGTCCTTGATTTCCCATCCATGGTGTAGAGATGTGCTGGTTGAGACTGTCCACTCAGGTATTGTGAAGGCCCAACAGGTACACTCCTCGGAGCTGACAGTGTACTAGGTGATGGATGCTAAGACTAGTTTTGGTAAACTTCCAAGCTTCACTGAGATCCACAAAGAGATCCCATATAGCCTTTGAGCTGAAGGAATAAGAAGAGTGATGAGCTTTTATCCAAAGGACACCAGGATGGGGATCTCCATGGGCTCAGAGGAGGACTTTTTTGGCTCACTGATCAGGATAGTCTTCCTGAAAAGGACTTGTGCCCCCAGAGGTCTGTACTTAGCCAAGTCCTATCCCCTAGCATCTGAGACAAACCTCATAAATTACTCAGGAGGCACGCCTGAAGCCTAGTCTCAGTCTGTTGTGACCTGCAAAGTAAATTATTTGAGACTCCTTCAGAGGAGGAAAAAAAGGCACTTTGCAAGCCAATCATGGTAGGCATTTCCCTACTGCAGGAGTGACACAACTTGGAACTAGTCAACTTGGGAGAAGGCATGCCGGTGCTGAGGAGAGAAGTGTGATCGGAGTGAAGAGAAAAATGGAGACTCGCTCAGCTGAAAAAACATGTTGCCCTGTCCAAGGGAGTCTCAGGTGCTGGTGAAAAACTATCAGAAACTAAAACAAGAAAAAAAAGTAAGCCACAAACTGTGAAGAGACAAAATCAAAGGGAAAAAAGGGAAGATGAAGACAAAAACCCATATTTTTAAAGTTCTATTGGTCAAGCACTGAGTCTAGATCAGAAACTCCCTCTCAGGCAAGGTTAACTGACAGGAACTAAGGAAAGGAAAGTAGTACTGCTGGAGGACACAGAGACAGGGTGTGTTTGTGCTATACAGGTACTGCTAGGGCAACAAAACCTGCAAGAGTTTAAGGTGTACAAACACCCACAATGCAATATACATGTACCTGAAGGAGAACTTAGCAAAACAGTATTGTAGAAAGCAAAAGGCAATCCCGATAACTGGCCAGGCATGTAAATGGTTCCTGGCTGCTGATGGTAACAAACTCGTATTTTTGTTGTCATAGTTAAATATGGCTCAAAGGCACTGAAGAAACCACGTATGAAAGATTATGTTATTTTAACATAATCACTTTCTTGAACATGGCAGTTTAAGACAGTTTTGCTCTCTGTTTGATGAAAGAGAGAGAAATATAATGGGAGTACGTTTGGGCTCTGGTTTTCAAGCAAACTTAACATCCCATTTCCTTTTCCAAATAGTTTTTTTCAAAACTGGAATGTCCCCAGGCTGGCATCTGCTCCTGCCTTAGTCTGGCTAACTCTTCTTTGATGCACTAGGATTATCATTCAGTCGTAAAACATTCAGTATTGAGTATAAACACTGCAGACAGAAGCACACAAATATAATCGAAAAAACACTGTAAACTATATGTTGTTATCAAAGACCAGCAGAAAAATGGCCACCACACTTGTGTGATATAGTCACAAGATTGCATGCATCAGCATCAGCAAATACCTCACAAGGGCTGGGAAATACAGGGGAAATTATTTGCATTTAACTAAGAAATGCAACAATTTGTCCATATTGCAGTCTGGTTTATTAGTCTCAAAGTTAGCTCCTTCATTTTATATTTCAAGATTTAAAAAGTGTCTTAAAAACAAACAAACAATTATTTGTCATTCTACAATGCCAATTATTCACTGGTTTCAATCTACTGTAATTTCTGAAGTCCATTGCTTATCTTAAAAATTATACATGTAGTAGGACCCTTTATGAACTCCACTAATCTTGATATACAAAACTATTACAAGGTCATTTGTGTCAATGAACTGATTTATCCTTGGGGAAAAATATAGGTGGTTTATATTACATGGGAAAAAATGCTTGCCCTGTACTCCACAGGTAATAACAACCCTTTTCCCTTTTGGTCTTATTCTTTTGCATAATGAGGTCACTTATTTAACTGTACTTCTCTTGTTTAAAGCTATTTCTGATAACTTCTCTTTATACCAATTTAGTTTTAAGTGACTTTTCATATATCCATGGAGTTTAAACAAAAGCTATTTTTAATCTGATATTTAGTCCAGGCTGTTCCTATTTCTTTGCCAGACCTGAGGGAACGGCACTTGATCCCTGAAAGCCTAACATCTCTTCCCACTATACAGTTGGTCCAATAAAAGATATTCCTGGGACCACAGGGGCTATAACAACACTCCAACCCTACTGCAAATACAGTCCAAACATGGTTCAAAAGACATGCACAATTTTCAGTCAAACAGAATTCATATATTACATATGTACCAGCTGCATAAAAATATCTAAAAAAAATAAACATGTATAATTTTCATCCTAAACAACTATAGTTAAAAGAATCTTAGGTATCTGCCTGATCCAAATAAAATCTCTGGGTCTGGCCACCTTGGATGTAGCAAAGACTTATAAAGAGCCCACATTTCTATTTACCTTTCTGTGCCATAAGGCAAAACTCTTCTTGAAGTTTGATGTAATCTGTGGAACATTCCAGGGGGTCAGCTACATGGCTCGGGGGAGTCTGAAATTCAATGTCTGCACAAAGGTTGGGATTGGACGAATGCAGGCGAACTGGTGACATTGTAGCACTGAAAGGGACCTACAATGAGAAGCAACCAAGAAATAAATAGCTATTGTATAGGACTATCAAATGTTCTTGTGTACAAAATGCCCCCAAATAAGATACATGCCTTGTTTTGAAAGGCAGAATTAAATTTAAAAAAAGATTTTTTTTAATTACTGGTAAGTAACAGTAAGTAACTGTAGCAGCTTCTGCTGCATGATGAGGGGAAAGAGAGATTGTCCACAGCTAGAGCTAGGAAGCTCACATGCAACACCAGTGTTACTTTCGTTCTCCCCTGGAAGAGGCAAAAACTGCTAGTACTGTATTTCCTTGCTTATAATGTGCATCCCAATTTCCAACAGCAAAATTTTGGGGAAAAGGTGCTGTGATAAAATACAGTATATCCACTCATATTAATACTATTATAATAATATTCACATTCCACACAAAACAGGAACCAGATAGAAAATTTCTGCACAGAAAAAAGCATACGTTTATCACATACGTGATACATTTTTTAAAAATTGTAATGGGAATTATCTTTTGGAGTCTCTAGTCTTAGTCATTGGTATAAAATCCCGTCTTTTGAAAATTTTAATAAAAACACAAATGATAGCTTATCAAAGGGCTGACAGCTAACGAGAGAAAGAGAGAGAGAGAGAGAGAGAAAGAGGAAGTGAGACAGAGGTGCACTTTAGCTCCAATTAGAGCATTTATAATAATATAGTATTTTATAAGATTTGCAAAACACCAGAAAATTGAAACCTGATACTCTACTTAACAGAGTATCAAAACACATAATATAATGTATGTTTTAATGGTTACAGAATCAATATTTTAAAGTGTATTAGTTTCTCCATGAAGTCGGCAAAATCAGGCTCAATATTCCCACACGAAAACCATCTGTAGATTTTCCAAACTTTGTGATTAATATTCTGGTTATTGAAATTCACTGTATAATTTATCTGGATATCACATGAGATGGATAACCATATAGACTCTTCTTGTGTTTGAATGTTCTTTTTGACAAAAAACTGACTTTCACTTACCAAGTACATCCACTGTACTCAAATTTTACTGGGTCACATTAAACCACTTGGATCAAACAAATTAAAAGCAGTACATTTTTTCTCATATGTTTTCACTCTTCATATTTCCTCTATATTTTTTGCATATACAGAACATCTATTTATGCATATTTTATATTGAATGTACATATACATGTGTATTATATGGTAAAGTATATACACATATATCACTTTTGTCATATGTACTATGCATACATACAGAGTATACTTTTTATATTATTTACATATGCACACAAATAAACATAGGAGACCAGAAGCCCAATTTTCAGACCTGTGTCAAAGTTAAGGCATTCAGAACAACATTTTGATCCTCAGGTTTTAAACACTTACATTTCAATTTTAGTTGTTTTAAGTATTCAAATTCAGAGGTTGACAATTTACACTAATTTGTATACCCAAGAATGAAAAATGGGCTCTAAATATAAATTATATGCTTTTTGAGGCCTCCTATAGAGCAGCAGATAACATAAAGTCATATTACTATAGATTTTCTTAACATAATAGTTAAATTGTCATGAACATTAATAATAGGTCAGAGAACAGTTATTTCAGTTTGGAGAACTGTGTCCATTTACTATACGTTTTGTGTTTCTTATGTTTCTTACTCGCTGGTGCCCTTAAAAATCTTCATTTTATCACATCTCATTCCAATGTCCAGTACACATTGCACCCTACCCTTTCATACTTTGTGCAAAACAATGGCATTAAAGCAGTTGTTTATTGTAAATTTACTTGTCTTCTTAGTTCCTTTTGTACATTCTAAGTTTTAATTATGCAAAGAAGAGTTTTCATATTTACATAATGAACAATTTCCTTTCTAACAAGGAGGCACAGAATAAATAAGTTCCTTTCCCCAGCAATTCTCATCACTACCATTTCCACAATATATTCACCATTCTTCCATTCTGTACTATGTTAATAACATGTTTCTCAACAGTCAGTCAGAACCACCTTATTTTACAAACAGACTGGCAGTCAAGCTTCTTTTACCATACTTTTCATTTGTATGCTCCTAGAACATATTTCCAGACTCTCCTAGTTTGGAGCTCTGTCAACCTTGAATTGCTCTAGCCAACCAGACATTATCATCCACATAACACCGAAAACCCAAATTAATTCCGTAGGCTTTGCCACTTAGTGGTTAAAAAAAATAAATAGACAAGAGCACACGGTGGTGGATCCCAAGTCTGGTGCAGATTAAAGATATGAGCCCCAGAGCAGTGGTTCTCAACTATTTCCACACCATGACCTCATGTTGCACGCAAAGCAAGTCCCTGGATCTCCAGCCCACCTAACTGTTAAGAGCAGCAGAGTAGCTACAATCTCACTAGACCTCTCAATCCTCAAGCTGAGACCCCACACTGTGGAGGAAATCATTTATTTCTTGTTTTTTTAATATGACCAGATTGAAAAACTACATAGAAAAAACCTCGCTGACTACCACACAATGCATTTCAAGTGTGTAAATGACATTTTAAAATGTCTCCTAGTGTTTAGATGTTTACAAACATTTACAGTCATGCCCCTTGCAGGAAAACTCTAAAAGAGACAAGTAAATCTTTTGCTGACTGCTTTAGAGAACACTATGCAGAAGTCAAAAGTAAAGAAACAGTTGACTGACATAAACATTTGTCTGTTTCAGCAGGGTTTCCAAGTTGCTTTCCCCAACAGCTGAACAAAAATTAAACTGAATTTCTCATTTGCCCAAGTTTCCAAAAGATTATGAAACACTGGTTAAGAAACCACATGCTCCCTGCCTGGGATTTTTTATCTTTATCTATTTCTGACTGATAATTAACTTATCATCTTGACTATTTATACATTTTAATTCTCCATTCAGACCCCTATAGTTTTCCTCACTCTTCTAGTCCTTATTTAAAATATCTGCAAGTGGAATACTCATACATAGAGCAGGAATCTTTCCTGAGTGTGTACCATTGGCTTCTGCAAAATCTAAGCTTTCATTTTAAGTAATAAAAAGTTCCTGGCTCAGATAGTGATTTCCACATGTAACCAGCATTTAACAGATGTAATGTGGTATTTGTCAAACTCAGGGAGACAGCGTGAGCCTTCCCACCGCTGCTGCAATAGAGAACAGTTGTTCTTAGGAAGAGTGGGGGAGTGTCTAATCCCTCAGGACACCTAGGAGACAAGACCCCCAGCCATTGTGGTCAAGGGCATTAGCAACCCCTTCAGTGTGTGCAGAACAAGTGGCAGTCTTCGCCAGAGGCCTTTACAGGCAGGTTCTCCCACTTATATGCTGAGGCCTCTAAGTGTATTCAATCTTCTTTACAGAATGTGTTATATTTCTTAAGTGGGGACTCACACTGCTGATACCAATGTGAAATGAAACTTAGGTGTGGCAGTTTATCCACTTAATGATGTGTAAAGACACTTTATATTGCAGGTTTGTTTACAAGTGAGCCCAGTCAGAGACATTGAAGTGAGTCTCTGTTAACTGGTTTAACAAAGAGCTTGTAAACTATTTTATTGGAGGCTTAATAGTCCTTCAATTACTGTCTACATTAGGAAATCAAACTGTGTTCTTTTTTATTAGCAGATAGATTTCCCTCCCATCTGGGGCCCAGCTCAGGCATCATCTTGGCAGCCCAAAGGAGAAGGACCTACTGGCAGACCTCCCTGGGTGGGTGACACCTAAGGGTGCCTTTTGACACTGCCCTTCAGCAGTGATGCAAGGTTTTTCTTTTATTTTTTTTGCTAGGGTCCTTTGCAATTTTGTGTTGTATTTGGAGGGGGAAGGAGGAGGGGGAGTTAGGTGTGTTTTTGGGGGGCATTGGGAGGAGACAGTCACAGCTCTTCTGTAGGAGAAGGGGTGCGAGTTTGGAGGGGACAATGGGGGTAGAGGGGAATCTCCCCTGAGGATGAGGCAGGGGAGGATTTCTTGTAGCTGGATGTAAGTGTCAGTTGGGAAGTGCAATCAGGATCGGTGGAAGAGTCTCCTTGTGTGGGGCTGTGGGAAGGAGGAGGAGAGGTGGAGCTCTCAGGTTTGAAATGCTGTTTGAGGAATCCTGTCCATGGGTTGTTTGTTCACTGTAAGCTGCTCTGAGCCTTTTGGATAGGACATGGTATAAATTGAATAAATACGTAAATAAATATGTAACTCTGCAACTCACACTGGCTTTGAGAATTTGCCTTTGAATCAGTTGTTGCTCTTCAGGCTTCCATGCTTATTTATGGAGCGCAGAAGCTCTTGAGAGTAAACCTAAATATGTAGATGAGAAGCACTGGTTTATCTGCTGTTTTTGTGATTTTTCAGGCCCATGTCAGAGGAATCTAGGGAAGAAGCAGTATGTTTTGAAGTTAGGCTGCTTTTTGGCCAGGGGAAGAAGCTTGATACTTGTGCTAGATAAAGGTATATTTTCCAAGTGAAGTCTTAACCTTTGGCAAACCAACTTCCTTCTTTTTTAATTTAGCTACATATTCCTACTACATATGGATCAATAGGTTTTTATTTTTACCAAATATATACCAATACATATACTACTTTGCATGTGGATTAGTCTTAGGCTTCCCTTCAATAGGATATACTTTACTTTAGAGATTGAAGCTAAAAATTGGCCTCAGGATGTTAACTCTACTAAATAATATCTGTTTTTCAATTAGTAGCTCTTATTTTGATTGCCCAGCCCCATATTTCATGTCAAGCACTCATACAACTACTACAATTATACATACTAGCGGTAGTAATATGACTTTTTGGGATTATGAAATGTAAACAAAAAGTGTTTCAGATGAAAAAGCTAATTTTATATTACTAAACTCAACAACAAAATAATACAAGCCATCTTAGTTCTGTTGTCCTGAGGTGTGCTGTTATCAAACTCCCTTGATGGAACTACAGACTTGAATTTTATGGTTGCTTTTCTATTGTTTATGCTATGCATATATATAGAATGTGCTGTAAATATACACACGGTAAAGGCCTACTTCTAAATCACTTACAATTGCCTTGCAAGAAATTACTCCTTCCTCATACAATGGGGTAACACTGATATATAACCATTGTTAAGTGAGATGGGACCCAAGCCCCTGGAATTTATTTTCATGTATCAGGGACGACCCTCATCACTCACAAATGATCCAGTCGAACATGAGTAACAAGGACATCTCTATGAGGTGGAAGTGCTCTTTTCAGTACTGTTGTTACATATTCAAGTTATCCAGCTTCCCATCTTTAAAACTCTCTCTTGATTTTAAATCCACTCACTGTTGTAGCCACTGCAGCTGCTAGTCTCTGCCGGCGTCGTGTTGTGCTGAACTGACCCTTCGGCGCTGGCCCTTCCTGACAGTGAATGTGAGAAGAGAAGGGAATAGAAAAGAGAAGGGAAGGGATGATGGTTTGTGGGAGGATGAAAGATGATCAGAGAAGGGAGAGGGAGAGTCTTTAACTGAATTTTAATTTCACTGTTTCTTAACAGTAAAGAGCTTAATGGCATAAACATTCTGAGAATTTATCATATGTTCTCATGCATGTATGCCAGGGGTTTAAACAACTATTTAATTCATGACATTATCTCTGGAGGAATTAGACTACCATGTATTTACTAAAAGTGAACAATAGATTTTTTTCATAGTCATAATGCAGTTATGAGATACCAAAACAAAAGAATGCTATGGGATGGCAGGAAACACAAACTGAGAACTAAATGTTGGGTCACTTTATCTTCTAAAGTGGTGGCCCTGGGACAGCGTGCAGCCTGCAACGGGTTAATTTGCAGTCCCAAGGATCCCACCTGGGCCTGGCTCCCCACCATCCCTCTTCAAAGTTTTCAGATTTCCCCTCTCTCTTCTGGCTTCTACTTCCTGCCCCTGCCTCAGGGAGCAGGGTGGTACAGCATGGCCTAGGGCTCCTGCACAGCCCAGTGTGGTGGAGGACCCCACAGCTGGGGAGCTGAGTATGAGGCTGGGGCACCCACATGGAGTGGGGTCCAAATGGCCTATAGTTTGTGTCACTGCAGCCCATGAAGCATGCAGCCACCAAGGCGTGCAAACCCTGGCTGCTCAGAAATTGGACAGTTCTGATAACACATAGATGTATGTAGATGCTCAATTTAACCAACTCTAAATTACTTTTTAAGAGTCATAATGCTGCACCAGAGCCAAGAAAACCTTACACAATGGTGAGTCTCCATACCCATCACAAGTCTTTCTCCTTAAAGTCTGATCAAAGTGTCATCACTTGAAGGTAACTGCAGGATTTTATAAGGTTAGAAAACTTGAATTCCTGCAAACAGGAGTATATACTGCTAATAAATAACTGTGTGAGGACTCCTCCATACCTCCTTCACTTTCGGGCACCGTAATGTTTCAGAGCTACACACAATTTAATTTATTCAAAATAAACTAAATAATAGTTCAGCTCAATGTTTGTAAACAATGCTGTATGCATTTACACTACAGAATGCCCAAGTTCAGGAATTAATTCAAGTTTCCCACTCCTTGGACCAGTCAAGCTAGACTGGTATGTTAAAGCAAGTGATGTGCATGAAAAGACAACTGCTTTTTAAAAAATCTGGTTGATACTAGTGGCAGTATTGTCAAGTGTAGAAGGAGAAGTGTCTGAGGATCCCAATTATCAGTCAGGAAGTAAAGGGGAGGGAAAACATATTATAATCAAATTCTGATACAGCAGTAACTGTATCAAACGTATTTTTTCAAAACCCCAAAATTAAATACATTCTCCTTTAACTAATCAAGTTTTTACAGGTTATAACAAAGGCTGTGTAATATGAGTTACTTCAAAACTCTTTGTATTCTACAGCAGCATCCTTATCCTGTATATGAGAGTCTATTCTACATCCAGCAAAATACTCTCTTATCATTTTTAATTAATAATATAATGTTTTAGATACATGAAACATATGCAATGTTTGGATGCAGAGGGACACTACTAAAATGTGAATGACACTCCATATGGACTCAAAAGTACATTAATAAGTAACACCGGTATATGAAATCATACCCTAAGTAGCATCTGTGTAACTATAACACTCATTAGAAGGAGTTATACAGCAGTCTTTGTGGATGGAAGGTTTGTTTCATTTTGGCTCTATTGTTCCAGATGGCTTCACTATAACAAGCTGACCTTCTACCAGACAATACTGCTTACAAAACAGAGGAATATTTTTCTATTTTTAAAATAATTATGGGTAAAACGAGCCTTCAATTTTGCTAATTTGAGCTTAAGAAAATAACTTAAGAGCACTAAGAATGGAAGTCTGGTCAGTAAAAGCTTCAGTCTTTTCTTCTTTGGAAAATGCTTAGCCCATTGTGAGAATGACAGAATTACCCAGAACACAAAAGAATTCTCAGAACCAAGCTTCTCTGTATAAAAAGTGTCATTACCAGAAGGGTAAAAAAAAAAAAAATACATCGACTGGCCTTAAAAAAATCCACAACACTTGCAGATACTTTTCATTGGAAAATCTTGGGAAAATTTGCTGTTTCTGAAAATTTTCTCTTAGGGCAAGTAGTCCTTTCTCAAAGAATCAGGCTCACTGAATAGACTCTGTGCTCATGAGAAGAGCAAAGGCCTGCAAGACAACACTGTTATTTAAACAATTCAAAACTAAAGCCCTCCATTCAGAAGGCAGACAAGGTTCTTTGGGTGAATCTAATATCTTTTATTAGACCAACTTAAATATTTGGAAAAAAAAACAATTAGCAAGCTTTCGGGTTTAAAAACCCTTTGTCAGGCTGAAGAAGTCTCTTATACACATGCTTAACTTTTTCATGGGAGCATTCTCACTGTACTTAATTGAACTATTTGTGTGAGTTAAATTAAGCATATGGAAGAGTATTTCTAGGACTCATACCTAAATTGATAAAAAATATCTTTATAGAAACTAAAGCAAGCAACAAGACTTGTTTCACAGGGAAAACATTTATTCTGATGTAGACTTAAAAGAGTTCACATTCCAGAAAAGAATGTTAGCAAGAACACAACTAAAGCAATGTTAGTTACAGGAACAGACCAGAGGACACAAATCTAGAAGAGAGTCTGTAACGGACTCCATGAGGTCTAAGACAATCACATGCAGGACAGGCAGAGGATAGTGAATCCAAAACCCCTGCATTTTAATCCCAGCTCTGCCACAGACCCTTTAGAGAAGCAGCATTGCCTGAAATGCAAATATTCTATACAAATGGTTTCAAACAGCTATTATAAAGGAAAACACAATGGTATAAGGGTATTTGAAATCACAGGTTTAGTATGTTAGCACTCTGAAAAGAATTACTGCTCCTATCAATGCTTTTATTTTATTTTTGTAACTAAGAAAACATGAGCCCTTTCCCAGGTAGTTCTACAAGACAATGGAACCAGCAGAAAAAGGAGACCGTGGAAATGTAGTTAATGAAAACACGTAAAGCTGAACCTTTCCCTATAGGGCAGGGGGACAGACTCACTGTCCAACTAGCAGACTGCACAAAGCTTCTATTCCCCTTCTGACTGCAATATACAATAGGAAGAAAGGTGTCCTAAAAACTCTGGGGCATCTATATACATGCTCCGGGGGGTGGGGGGGGAAGAAGAGAAAAGACAGAAAGTATTAATTTGAGCAGCTCTTAGAGCTACTCTAATTAAAGTGCCCAGAGTATCTTGTGCATCAGCATCCCTGCACTTTGAATGTGCTTTAGATAAGGTACCCCCACCGCCATTGTGATGAGGACACAGATACATGAGATGTGAAGGCTGGCTGGAATGCAATAATTACCATGCTCCAGCACATTTGTTAACTGAGTCTGCTGTGACGCACTGTAATTACAGACATGCTGTAATGCTCTGAGAGTGTGTATAGCACTGCTGGTTTCCAGTGCTATAGGGCAAAAGGGTTGCTGAGTTTGGTAGTAAGAGGGTGTGACCTACACAAAACAGGTCAGATTCTGTGCTATCCCTCCCAGAGATGCACGTCAAAAAGCACATCCTGAACTGTCTCAAGTCTGTGTCTCTAGTTATCATTGCATTCAATAAACAGACACACATGAATGAGAAGACCTAAACAAGAAACTTTGATTATGGAGCAACCTCTACAGACCCTTTGTTGCCTCTAACTGCTACTCCCTGAGGAGCCATCTCCCAGTTCCCATCTTTTCTAAATTAGGGAGCATCTCTAAATTATAAATTTTCACCGCTACAGTTCTCTCGCTTCTGAACTATTTTGGGATTGAGACCACTCCCATCATAACTCAAGCAGCCTGGGAGACTGCTCCAAGTTACAACAGCATCTCTGGAAGGATGGCTTTCAGAACATGCCAAAATCGTCTCAGCAGTGTGTATAATGGACTCTTCCTGAGCTTAGCTGTACCTTCAGCATGCTCCTATGCTAGACTGTGTAGGAGCCTCAGCCCAGAATTCTCTATGGTGGCCAAAGGCTGCACCTGAAATGGGAACCTGCCTCTTGCTTCTTACAGGCTTTTTACGTGGTGTGTATGGTGCCAAGATACAGACAGAATCCTTCCCAGATGCCATATTAAGTCTAGAGCTACCCCAGTAGGTCTCAGGGCTTTCATGCAGAAAGACATGTATCTGCACTGATCCCTTTGTGACTCACTCAAAGATGTGCTGTCATATGGCTCTCTGGCTGGTAATGGCATATTATCCATTTTGGAAAATGGATGCAAGCAACTCAGAGTGAATTAAGGTTGCAACTGCATGAGTTTGTAAGAGAATACATCTTATGTGCTTGCTGCTTTATGATTCTCTCTCTCACTCCAGAACTCAGAGAGCCCAAGCGGTTTGTGCAAAGGGGTTTTCTTAATTCAAGATGAGCGTCTTTATTCAAGCATGCCCTATTAGCTCCACTTCCCCTTTAGTCAGGTTTAGCATCCTTTTTAATTTTTCCCCCCTGAGCTTTTGCTCCTATTGTGCTGTCAAAAAGCAGGGGAAACCTAAAGCCCCAAATGACAATGATCCTGTGATAAAGTAATGAGAAATGTCATCAATCAATATAAATCTTAGTCTCAAATATTAATACATGACTGAACCCATTTTCAGATATTTACTAAGGAGGCATTTTGTGTTTACCAGGTCTAACAGCTGAAATGAAACAGTTCATGTTACCAACTGCAATCATTTAGTTTTCATTGTTTTATCTTTTGCATCACTTTGACCAGCAAGTCTAAATGGGCAAAACAAACTCCTTAATTGTGACTCAAAGGACAAATTAAAGATTTTTGAAGTTCACGTTAGTTTCAAAGTACTTAATTGTAGCAAAAGCTGTTAGGGTGAATTATTATTCTAACACAGGCATTTGTTTGGCAGCAAACAATGCGTTTTGACTGATATACACTATCCATGGGCCTTTGTTACCTGTTGCTGGAAAATTGCTACGGCAAGAGAGGTTTGGGATCGCCCCAGAAGCCACAATTGCTTTAAACAGATCAAAATAAGGCATAATGAAGCTGATGGCAGTATAAGCGTGAAATATTCAGTCAGTACTCAATCTCTCACACAATTTTCTTATACTTTTGTTATAACAAAGGGGAAATTGCATACAATGAGTTATTTAATTAATTCCTTCACAGACTGGCTTTTTCCACCTTTAAGAACTTTAGGAAATAATTTTTACTAATAAGATTCCCTCATGCAGGGCTAGCCTTGTGAAATATTTCATTCTAATTTTCTATTTCATTTTTATGCCTCCAACTCAGCTGTTCTCTGTAGTAGGTACACATTAAATAGAGCATCACTAACCTTCTTTGCATCCTGAATGACTGGCATTCAGTCTCTGCTTCTCTCTCTAGATGACAATGTTTCCATGTCAGTGTAAGTAAAAACAATACATTTTTTTATGGTTGTCTCTCAGATTTAAGTAACCAAATGTGAATTAATTCAAATAATCAGTTATAAAAGAGCCAGGACATTGAATCAATTGCTTTCCTGCTCTTACCTTATATATTTGGTTCATATATAAAAGTTAATCTAAAAGTATGATGAAAAGGAAAACATCATGAATTCAGTACCTGAAGCTGTATTTTTGCATCTTTGCTGACACTTTTTGTTCTCCATCGTCTTGTGCCCCTCTTGTCTTTCTTTGAAATATCTACACAGTTAGCCTACATTATACAAATAGGTTAAAAGCAACAAGGCACTATTAAGTTGACAAAGCTGACACAGACAACAGTAAGTTAGTAAAGAATCATAGTGTTATATATAAATAAG
>NW_005842720.1:17224-39692 GCF_000455745.1 Alligator sinensis
ACTAACGTAAAACCACTTACATTAGAAACAAATTGGCTGCATAGATCTGACTATATATAACAATATTCTAAGTATATTTTGTTAGCACATAATATTTAGGGCCAAATCCTAAATCCTTAAATCACTATTTACTCTTATTACTGAGTGAAAACTAGGCCTCACTGAAATCAATGGCAACACTTTCTTTCACTTTAGTGGGGTCATAACGTCATCCCTATTGCATTCAAAGAGTGTTTTACATAAGTAAGGACGAGGTAAAAACGATCCAGAATTATGGACTTGTTGCTGTCACTGAAGTCCATGACAAAAATCACCAGATGTTTGGTACATCATCTGGCCTCTTCCTTTTCCAATTATCAACATAATGCAAATGCTGAGCAACAACAACTCTCACAATTTGCTGGAAAAGCACAAGGCAGGTCTGACAACTTGCTGGTTTGGGTCTCTTCTCCCCTTTAAAGTTTACATTTTACTGTTATGTAAATGTACTTTATAAAGCAAACTGCCAAAATTGAGCATACTTTCGATGTTACTTACTTTTATTTTTATTTCTATTCTCAGCAAGTTTTGACCCTGATTAAACAAAGGACATAACCAAAACCAGCCACCAATTAATAAAATAATCTTTTTATCAGAAACATGTTTTTCAAAGTTTATACTGGTACAGTCCAAAGTACAAGAGTGTGTGTGGATATTGACTCCAGAACACAAACTAGTCTGACTTAAAAGTATCTCTGCATATCCCCTAACATACAGAGAAAAATGTTTCAAACCTGCAGATGTCTAATGATGAGTGCAACTGAACCGGTTTTTCAAATACACGTACCTGCATGTCAGTGAAGTTTGGTGCTGACTGAGTTCTCTGTAGTATTTCTAGATTTTGAAGAAGTTTGCTAAGTTCCACAAGATTTGACTGGCAGTGTGCAAGGTCTAATATATATGAAAAGAAAACATATTAGGTACTTTGGCTCAGTGACATTTTTTACTATGGTATCACATGTCAGCGGAACCACAAAACTATAAACACAAAACAAAGACTGGCATTAGCTCCTTGATCCTGTCTAGTTTTCATAATGAGGATTATAAACCAATTGTTACTTTCATCCTTCTGCACAATGGAACTAGGAGGGGCACCAGAAAAGGCTGCTCTCCGTCTTCCTGTGCAGCCTGCAGGGAGCCATAGTCTTCTCTGCTCCCATAAGTCAGCAGGGTCTGCTGCAACTCCGGTCCAATCCTGCCAACACTTACGCATGTGCATTACATTTAACATGCAGATAAGCACCGGCGGCAACTTTGCCTATATTTGCTTATAAGACTCCAACCACTCAGATTTAAGTATCTTTATTAGGTATCAGATTTATGCTGACACTGGCTGATTAACTTGCTTCAGAAAGTGATCTTCACTGCCTGTTATTCTTCCGAGTTTCTTTATTTACCAGTCATTTCATTCACTGCATATTTAATTCTGCCAGCCATTAAGCTTTGTTAGACATATGAAGATATCTGAATAACATTTGCCAGAAAAAGTCTAAACCATGAACAATAATAGATCAAGAGCAAGTTTCCTGTTTTCCTTCTGCTTTTTACTATATTTCATGTTTTGGGAGACTGAAGTGAATTAAAGTCAAACTATGCCATTTATATTATTTAAAGATAAAAAAACCCATAAGTATTTAGTCTAGTGCTTTTGATGCAGTAAATTTTAGATGAACAACAAGGCTAAATCTTAAAGTTAGAGTATTCAGAATTAGGTACTTAATTCTGCCTTTGGCACCTAAACAAGTAGTCTGATTTTCAGAAATGCTGAGCACCTCTTCATCTCACTAGATCAGTGGTTCCCAACCTTTGTAGACTTGCAAGTACCTCTCAGAAAAATTCCAGCTCTTAGCTTTTACCTGCTTTTTGACTATGGAAAAATAATAGAGCAATTACCCTGTTGCAAAGAACTCAAAGAGACCACAACAGGTGAGAACGTTTTTAAAACTATGGATTCCTATCTTGAAAATCATGCTTGTACCCCTCCCAGTGCTAATATTGCATGTTGCCCTTGAAAGGCTCTTAAGGCACTGTAGGGTTCTGCATGGGCACCCTGATTGAGGATCAACTTCAGGGTGAAAAGGCAGAGCATGACCTAGTTTATCCCTTCAGATTGTTAAATAATAAAAAAATAAAAGCCAAACACGATACATGCAATGATAACTAATCATTTTAAAGGGCTATTATATATAATTTTTTTTAACCATCTTAGTTCTTTATTGTTTATGAGCAAGAAATCTATCTTGTAAAGAAGGGCTTGCACAGGTGAGACTGACCTTCTGCACATCTGTCCATTTCCTCTGAGTCCTGTAGCCAAGCTGCTACTTTGCTTGGACCAGTAGTACATGTTGCAGGAAGGCTATTACTGCATGGTATAGGAGATTGCCATGGGAAGCTATTTTGTTGTACCTAAAACAAACAAGATCATTTAAAATGTGCTGATATACACAGATGCAAAGCCAGGCAGCTCCATGTTGCAGGCAGCCATGTGACACCTGGGGCAGCACCAACTGCTGCAGTGCTATGTTTATGCCCACCCCAACCCCCTGCCCCACCACGACACGACAAGGGTGATCCCCAGCGCTGCTGCCCCTGCCCCGTCTTCCCTGCCCCCCCACTACACAACTGGATATACTGATGACCGACAGTCTACATTTTCTACTCTGAAATACCAAACTATATACTTGAATTTAAATGGCATACAAGACACCATTTTTCAAGCCTTGAGACGCATCATTTTACAACAGTGTACTGAAAAGGAAACATGAGGCACCATAAAGAAACAGTACTTGCTGACCATTGGGAGGAAAAACAGTTTTGATGAAGACAATCATTATACAACAATAAAAGGCCAAATCAATCATTGTTGGCTAAGAAGAGTATGCATAGCTTTAATGGGAAGCTTAGTGCTCTACTGGGATCTGTAAAGAAGACCTACTAATGAAAGCTGCAGCGGTGGTACCCACGTTGGTGATCCTTCTCTGGCAAGCCACACCAGCATGTACCAGCAGTACTCATCAGGGAATCTGCCAGTTATAAATATTACATTAATTTTAAGTTAAGTTTCCAGAGAAGGGATGCTACATACCTTTCCGTCTAATACAGCAACATTAGCAGCTGGTGAAGATTCTGTAGTAGAGCCTGAAGGGAATATATGGAAGCTAGCATCTCTTGGTGATCTTACAATTTCATTCTGACGATACAATCTGTGGTGGCGCAATTTTGACACCCATGCATCAAATGAGTCCTGGGACTTCACCTAAAAGAAGGGTCAGAGTCAACAAGACATTCAGAAAGATATCATGGTTCTCTTCATGCCTTGTACCTATTATTTAAACATTTGCCTTATTAATAAAAAGAGAAGAAAAATTGGTTTCACTATTGCTCACCTTCAGGTGATATATGTGCTCTTCTGTATCAAGGTCTATTCTACGAGCTTTCTTTTTAATTGACATAACTGATAAACCAACATCAATGCTTCCATGTACCTTGCCTTTCTGTATCTGTAATCAGAAGACATGTGAAGAGATTAGTAACATCAAAACCTTCTTTACTGTCTCTAACTGAATATATGCTTAGTGCTGTAGCAGTAGAGAAGATTTTAATGTTAAACAGTATAGTCAAGCAGGATTCCTCGTTTGTTTACAGAAAGAGAATCTCTTCCAAGGAGAGCTCATTACAGGGTCAATTCCAATAAACAGCCTTGCTGGCTTATACAATGGTATAACTAAAAGGTACATGGGAAACAAGGTAAATAAGTGCAACCTGAATTCTGTCCTGCCACAGCTAGACTGCTGTCAGTACCCCAATTAGATGGTTTAAAGCTAGCCCTAGTACCTCTACAAGATGACTGCAGGGAGACAAAGCCATTACTTTGAATTACTGATTTTTATTAACATCAAAAGCAAAGAGTTAAAAATTATCGTAAAGAGCTAATCAGTCAAGCTAATCAGTCAAGGCACTTTCTGAAATAAATTACTATTTCATACAAGTCAGTGGAGGGAAATTTCTTCTCTGGAACAGATCTTTACTATATTCTAGTTTGCTCATACACACATTTCTCAGCCAAAGAAAGACACTCTTACTATAAACAGAGTGAAGGACAGAAATTGGCCTAAAATGCATGTTGGTTAACTCCAAGAAATTGGAGCATCCACAACGTATCACATTTAAACAGAAATGTAGAAGCTGTATTTGAGTAATATTCAGAACGATTATCTATGTAATTAACTTGCTGAATTGATTAAAAAGAGGCCACAGGCATAAGCTGGCAGTTTCAGTGGACATAGATTTAGTCTTAATTTCTCACCCATCATATTTAATTGTAAACGAGATAGAAAAATAATCCTTAAATCCCTGGCCAACCAGGTTTTAATTATATGTTTTCTTTGTGTCTGTTACTGTATTAATTAGGATCCTCAGGTGAACAGAATTTGCTCTTTAGTGGTGTAACAAGGCTAGATCTATCTTACCTCAGAATAAAAAAAGAGTAACTTTAGACCATGTCTTCCCTCCTGTGTATTATTTTCCATGAAGAATATTGGTAACTTAATTTTTACCTGCAGAGATTCCTTCCTCTTCTGGAGATGTTCTAGCTTTCACACTCAGGTTATACTGGATTCATAGGTGACTAGATTCATTTCTGAAAGCCTGAACAATGCCTTGTGCACTAACCTGGTTTCCTCATAAGCCACACTCCAAAGTTGTAGGGAAGGTAAGTGAGTAAAGTGGGATGGCATTGCAATGACACCAGTTTATGCAGGATTATTAGGAAGAACACTGTAAGGGGAAGCAGCTATCCTGGCCTTACACCTCTCATCTGTAAGGCTCAAGCCATGCAGAACATGCACAGAACTCTGCCACAAAAAGCAGTGTGCTCCATTCTGAACCCAGCAGCCACAATACTCAACTTTGTGCTACCTTAAGTTCCCAAAGCATACAAATGAGACTTAATCACACAGTAGGCTCAGCTTTTGATCCAACTTTAACAATGGATTAAATATCCAGGTATACTTCAGTTATACTTACGTCAATTGGTGACTTTGAATATTTTAACATGCCATTATCCAGGACAAAAAAACGCTGCAGTGTGAAAAGAAGGAGACAGTGTCTTCTTAGTGATCAAACAGCTTTTTAACTATGTAAAATAACTCATCTATGAAAGAGTTGTTATTCCACAGCCCTTAGTAATCAGCACCCAGTACTACAAACATCATTACCTGCATTCATTTCTTTTTGGCACCAAACATCTTGTAAGCAAAGACAGGTTGGTTTCTTTCCTTTTCCAAACTTTGTTCCCACAAATTTTCTTAGGAAGAATCAGTATTTGAGGATAATTTCTTACTTTCAGTTCATAAGGCTGACGTTTTGGCATACCATTTTAACAAAATTAGTGAAGATGGGATGGTATGGGTTTCAGATGAAAAAGTCACTAGACCACAACTTCTCTAGGGACCCTGAGGATGTTTGTTGTGATCCTATGTCTTCATTGTGATTGTAACTTGGGTTAGCTAAATTACGTCCATCATAGGTATAACTCTCTGTACTACAATCTCACCTTGATTTTGCTGGGTAGACATAACCTCAGCCACTGCAAGGGATAGGCAGAGAGCAGGTCTGAGGATTTGTCTGGACTAGGACATAAGATATGTTATTGGCATGTGTTAATTAACACATTTTGAAACTGTATTAAGGACAAACTAGAGAGGACTTTAATATCCCCCAGTTGGTCAAGATGAAGTCTGGGGGATTCCTGGGCCTTAACTAAGCTAACTTAACCTGTGTACACTTAATATTAAGTAGGTCAGAGCTGTCCAACTTCTGAGTGGCCAGGGGCTGCATGCCATACCAGTTGCAGGTGCCAAGCCACACAATGAATGGACCACATGTCACATGGGCTTCCAGGACCCTTGCCACGTGGCCCATACAATCTCTGTTCCCCCTCACCATCATGTGGGCAGCACAAGACCTCCCCTGTTGCTGTCATCACCACAGGCAGTACAAGCTCTGGTGATGCTGCAACCCACAGACTGTCAATGGGACAGACCTGAACAAGGTTTTTAACTGCTCATGGGCTGGATGCCAGCCTTGAAGTAGGTTTTTAAAACATGTCATGTTAGCACATGCTAACATCACTTCTTTACAGCCTAGCCTAGATAGGCCCCAACTCATTTTAAAAATCCTGTGCAAGAAGGACAAGTTGTATATTACTGCATTTTAAACAACAGATTAAAAAAATACATTTTATCCTACTTTGGACAAACCCTCTGAAGAATCACAGATGGAAAGGAAAGACACACTTCTTGTGTTGTAAGACTGTTAACTCTTATCAGCATGGACAAGGTCTATATTTGGAGAAAAGATCTCTGGAAACAGCTGCTGATGCTGCTTCAATGACTCAGCAGGTGGCACCAATGTCTCACATGGTATGAGAAGATACCATGTTGCTGGAAATATAATTTCTTGAATGACATGAAAACATGTTTTCTTTAACTACTTATGGTCACTAATGATCCCTTAGCATTGTAAGAATAGTCATATTAGTGTCATCTAATTTAGGGTCCCTACAGTTCTCCTGAATTTTTGATTGAATAAAGTGTTGTTCCTTCATTTCCTATTCTAACAGTTGTGTAGCGTTGAACTTTGCAGAGAAACACTTGGAGAATTTCACTCCT
Organism: Alligator sinensis; assembly: GCF_000455745.1. Classification (NCBI taxonomy): domain Eukaryota; kingdom Metazoa; phylum Chordata; order Crocodylia; family Alligatoridae; genus Alligator; species Alligator sinensis. The sequence continues at coordinate 23,935 of NW_005842720.1, forward strand.
CAGCTTGCTGCATTTCTGAGCTGCCTAAAGTAATACATCAATTTTAATATTCCAAACACTGTTATATTACCAAAACACTTTGAGATCCTTCAGAATGACCTGTGCCACATGCACAAAATTAGGTTATAACTATTAGGCTATCACTTGTGAATTACTGATACAGCACTTACTGCCTTGTGAATTTTCATACAAGTGCACTCTATAGCATTCCTACAGAGGCTGCACATCATACAGCCAATACCTTAAAATCGTTTAGAATCCACAATCCTGTAATACAAATTGAGGTCATATTTGTATGTGAAATGTAAAACAGATAAAGACCTACGGCCAGATCATGAATGCCCTGCATCTAAGACACTCGCATTCAGAATCAACTATCAGCATGAGTAATTGTTTATCCACGTGAGGAAGGTGGTTCACAAACTCTCCTTCAGAAGTAATGTATAAACCAAGTCAAGTAAACTCGTTAAACTAAATCTGGTGGAGTCCCTTAAAATTACACATACCAGTGCAAGGGAGCCTAACCTGGCATATATCAAGATAAGGGAATCTGCCTAATCCTATACTTTCTTACACATCCCATTAGGTTGTTTCTTTATCAGCTCTCCTCTTCTGACAGCACTTTCTCAGCCAAGAGGTAGCCATATAGCTATTTCTCTTATTTAATAGGTGGCCATATAAGCCAACTGAGCAACTAGTAGCTGAATGATAGAATATCTTATGCCCATCCTAGCACACATGATTATTTGGCAACATAGGTATTTAACAATTAAAACACACACAACCAATAAAAATTAAACTGCCTGCCTCCTCAAGATAGTGCCACACCATTGCTTACACTTTTATAGGTCCACCTGAGATGAGCATTTTACATTATACCTTTTGCAGGCAGAAAGGGAAGCAAATTCCACTATAAGAGCACTTCCTTAAGAACATCTTGCCCAGTCCCAAATATTTAAATCTGAAGAGTTTTCAAAAGCCCCTTAGTTTATTTCTGTTTCCATGAAGCATTGTGCAGTGGAGGCAATCTGAGAGAGTTTTATTGGTAGAGCTTTATTTTGTCAAAATAAACACCTTGGTAAACATTTAGAAATCAATAATATGAAGAAGAGGTGTTAGTTATTATATAGTTAATTTTTCCAAGCAATTAAATACCTGCTCCTCTAGCTATTGCTTTAAACTGGCCTTGAAGTATATCATTATGTATGTAGCAGTCACTACAGTAATCTAAACTGGAGGCTGTAAGGCTGTGTATACAACCAACACTTCACATCCTCGGAAGGAAAAAATACATGCATACACACATAAATATATAGGTGTGGAGATATATATAAGGGGGAGGGGAGGGAGTGCGCACGCATGTTCTTGTGCATGCAAAGTACAATTTTTTCTCTAAGTTTTTCTCCACATCTTTTTTAATTGCCCAGACTTACAATCCCTTGAGTTTTCTATGATATATTTACCTTGTGCCAACCTTTTAAAGGCCATTTTCTTTTCTTCAGCATGAAACCTTCATGTTTGTCTGGCTTCTGGACGTTAGTCTGCCCTATCTTCAGTCCCTCTATAATTTCCCAGCTGTCAGGCTCCTGAGGAGAGTATAAAACACATTTACCATGTAATAATAATACATATATCTTATGAAACTATCCATACTACCTGGCTCAGTTTTTCAAGTACTCAACACATGCTTGGGAGACAGACTTTCAAATGAGCTCAGCAATCATTTAGGCATCAAAATACGTAGTCAGATTTTCAAAAGAGCTCAGGATGTTAGTCTATGCCAAACATGACCATGAGTACTGGGAACTGCTAGGTTTTGAGAACCTTCAGGAAATATGGCCCTTATTCAGGCAATGAAATACAAGTGGGCTCTTAAAATATCTGACCCATTAAATCAGGCAATAATTTTTATTTTATTTGTACATTCCAATTTGAACAAGATGGGACTGTGCCCTATGAACTGGCAATTCACACTAAGTATAATATGGAAATCAAGTCAAAGTCTGTGATCAGGATGTGTACTCTAGCAAATCTGTACACAGAAGCAGAAGCACAGAACAAAAGAGGTCTCCTCCACAGTTTTGACCACTGAGAAAACTGTACAGGTATTTCTCTGTGAATGCTTCATGGCAAGATCTACAGAAGGGTTTAACAGGGTGAAGGAGGCAAGGACATGGTCTGCAAGTTACACTTCTGGATTCACCAACAGTCACTACTCAATAACCCTTATATAGATTATTCTTTCTCCTAGAAATACTGTATTATGCAAAGAACTGAAGCACATTCATGGGTAAATTATGGGCACATATTAGCAGGTTTGCACAGAAACACAGGACACGTATACAGTGCACTTATTGTGAGACAGCAGCACATTCAAACCTGCTGTAATGATCTGCAGGGGCTACCTCTTGAATTGAAAGCAGCATTCAGTTTTGCTCTGTGTTGCAGCTGGAGTGATGAACACTGTCAACAGCAATACAGCAGTGAAGCATGTTTGAGGACACTAATATCTGGGATGGCAAGTTTGTAGTGTAGACATGTTCATCATTCCCAGAGCAAATCAAGCCAGTGGTCCATCCAGTCAAGTCTCCTGTCCCTGACAGCAGTCAAAGCCAACCTTTACTAAGGAATGTGTAAAAAACCATCTAAAATAGCCAATTATTGAATCGCTCCAAATTTTAGATCTGCCCTGCTTTTGCTCAAAAAGAAGAATAAAAGTCACAATCAACATACATGTGGGACCACTCGACATTCCACTGATTTAAGCATGTGCACAGGGTCATATGCACCACTGCCAACATGCTGGAGAGGATAATTCGGCATATCACACTTTCTCCCCTACTCCCTAACACAGTGCCTTTCTATTTATTATCCAGAAAAGATGAATGATCTTAAAAATGTCTAGCCCTAAACTAAAAACATCTGATCTTAAATTTTAAAATATTTGAAAATCAAAGCACATGTGCTAAAATGTACACATCTATTTTTCCTTAACTTGAACCTTAAAATGCAGGGTGAATTTATATTTGGGGTTGACTAATAATCAAGCTATACAGCATGTGATAACTAGATGAGACAAGTCCTTCTTAACCACTTTAGACTCTGTGTTTCCTTCCATGATATATTATTCCAGAGTTTTACAAGTTAGTTGTGCCTTAGGAAAAATGTAATTTCTTTTAAAATTTCCTACTGTAAAATTTCATTGCATTACAAGAAATGTAAATATGAGGATTCAATTGATGTGCTCTATATCATTTCTTAATGTATGTACTCTACTAGTTCTCATATTTATGTGTGTTTGAAGGTAGGCAATCCACTTCCCCCAGTCAACTTTACCAGTCATCATGAATTATGATTACAGCAAGGGTGTCAAAGATACAGCCTGCAGACCAAATCCAGTCTGCAGAGCCCTATCATCTAGCCACTGGTGCTGCATGCAGCCCATGGCATGCACTGGACCAGCCCCGTATGCAGGGCCTGGGACCATGCTGCACCTTCTCTGGCTCAAGCAGGACTAAACTGAATGTGGAAACCACTCCAGTGGATCCGGGACTCTGCCACACACAGTACCTGCCCTGGTCCAGGGCACACACCATGTGCAGCACAGGTCCTGGACCAGCTTGAGTGGGCACCGCATGAGGTGTGCATCTCATACCAGCCTGCACAGGTACTGGGTACAGCACAACCCCAGACCGGCTGGAGTAGGCACTGCATGTACTGGATCCAGCATGGTGGGGGAGGGAGGTAAATGGACAAGCACTACACCACTCGTTCAGTCTGTGAGGCCAGATAAGTTTGACATCCCTGATGTACATGAGTCATACCAGAATTCTGGCACACTATGTTGGAAACATGGCAGTAAAGAAAATAAAAAATATGAAGTATTTGTGCAAAGATTGTAAGGGTATTGCCTTTAACTTATGGCCACTCTGATCAGCAAGCTCTGCTTAAATATAACAACACTTTTATGAAGTAAACAAAATGCTTTCTCAACTTGTGTGTCTGACTGAACGGAATCATGAAAGGCGATCAGGGGACAAGGAAGGTCAAAAGGCACTAAAAATATACAATAATCTAAAGGAAGAAACTTATTCCCTGTCAACCACTCAAAACATGCACTCAAGTGAGTTTTATGGTTTTTGCCAGGGGCAGTATGAGAAGGGAAGAATCACTCTAGATGTGTCCTATTCATATATTCTCCCTCTAAAGCATCTCCCACTTGCCACTGTCACAATACTGAGCTAGATGGACCCAGTAAGACACTTCTTGGATACTTATACTTTTACCAGCTATCACTGATCTTCTAGTGCCCTCTTAATTTTACAGTAAGTGTTGCATATCACAAAAATATTTCACTTTAAAACAAAACAAGGTTAAGAAACAGTGGTCTAAATCAGGGGTGCTCAACCTTGGCCTGTGGGGCAAACGCAATCCATGGAGCACTGGCATCCAGTGCAGAGGATTCCCCAAGAGTTGGGAAATTTAGCAGCAGGGGAGTGGTGGTAATTAGTACAGCCACTCTCCCCCACTGCCAAATCCCCAAACCTCAAGCCCCCTGGCAAGTCAGAGCTGGGCCATGCTACCTCCTACCTCCCATGGGGCCAGTTGGGGCTGCTGTGCCCCTTCCACCCCACCTTTGGAGCCAGTTTGGGGCCAGGCTATACCTCCTTCCCTCTCCCTCCCGCCCCCAACCCCCCCGCATGGGGTGGGTTTGGGGTCAGGTCATGCCCCCTTCCCCACACAGGGCGAGGTTGGGCCAAGGCCCATGCCCCTCCCCCCAATAGGGCCAGGTTTAGACTAGGTCACATCCTCTGTCCTCCTTCCCCTTTGCAGGGCCAGGTTACAGTCAGGCTGTCCCCCTGCCCCCCTCCATTCAGCCAAAGGGGTCCCTGCCATGCCCTCCCCTAGTGCTGAACCAGGACCACGACCTGGATCAGCATGCACCTGGCATTATCCATATGGCTCGCTGGGAAAAAAGGTCAAATACCACTCGTTTAAACAAAAAAGTAATAACAGAAGCAATTTTTCTTGCAAGTGTATTCCTAATTCAGCTTTCTCTACAGAAACCTTAACTAGCATGTCTCAGTTCTTGCCTGTGTGTAGCATACTTTTTGAGGAATAGCAGCAGTTTGTTTTTATATGCTTACTTTGGGATGGTTATTCCTTCTTCTCCCATCACAGAACTCTTATTTTGCAAAGGTTCTCCTTAATACACACTTACAAGTTGAGGGCGTGGGGGGGATTTAAACCAATTATCCTGAGGAGGTAAGTACAGAATTTCTGAACCTGTATCTACTGATTCTCCACAACACTAATTTCTCCTTTACAAGATTTGCTGTTGCAAGGTCACCTCAGCAAGAAGTATTTTTCAACAAGAACTCATACATATATGTATGCAGGCAGCCCTCGGACTTACAACACAATTGGTTCCTGAAAACTGTCTTAAGTTGAAACGTTGTAACTCGGAACCAATTTTCTCATATGAAACAATGTTATAAATGGGATTGGTTCCTGAACCAAGGCCTGATACCTATTTTCACCCAAAATACCCCAGAATTTTGTACTCTATCAATTACAGATGAGTAATATAGCTACATTAATGTATTTATATTGTAAATAGCAATCATATTGATTTGGAAGGACTTCTTTGAGGTGACTTTGCTGGACTTTGTGAAGGGCTCTTGGCTGGACTCTTTGAAGGGTTCTTGGCTGGAGTCTCCTCAGGAGTCTTGGCTGCAGGTTTTTCTGGAGTCTTGTCTGCTTTCTTAAAGAAAGTGTCCAAGGAAGTTTGGACAGGAAGTTCTCCAGGGAGATGGGTGATGCAACGAACTTGTTCGCTGGCATGGCATGGCATCGGATCAAGACTTGTAAAGTCAAAACTGATGTCAGAAAGTTGAAATGGGATGTCAATTTATAAACATTGTAAGTGTGAAACGTTGTAAGTCAAGGACTGCCTGTGCAGTATGGGTAGATATATTTTGGTGCAAAAAGTTCATAATCAGACCATTAATCCTGATTCTTGCAATGAGGCTCACTATAATCTGTGCATATCCAATAGGAAACTACCAAAAGGGCTCTTGTACCACTCTATCCCCACCTCCACCCTCCAGGTGCTAAAACAGAGAGAAAAAAGAGAAGTGTGACTGGAGTAAAAGTGATATGGCTGGAATGCACTTGTCAAACAACGATTCCCAGCTGTATTTGCAGTCTTTCCAGAATTTATCAGTATTTCTTCAAAGTCAACCGGAGAGAGGTCTATTGTAAAGCTATACACCCAAAAATTCCCTCTTCCAGGGATTGCATGTGTTGCCTCTCCAGTTGTATTAGTCAATACTACCCTGGAAGACAGGTCTCCCCCAAGACTTTTTGGGCAGTCCTAGCCTTCCATAGTAAAACTACTTCTCCCTGCTAAAACTGCCTAATAAAGGAGAATCTCACATCTGCTGTGTTTTCATGAACAACATCATTAGCATGGACAGATCTAGAATTTTGAAAATGGGATGTAGATGGTGAGGTGCATGATCACATATGAAACAACAACTGATTCCCTCAGCACTGCCTGACTAGAAATGCTGCTGCTACTGCCAGGAGTTGGTTTTAAACTCTGGGTAGAACAGGAATCAAAGCAGGGGGAAGGAGGAGGAGGAGGAGGGAGCAGGTGCAAATGCATCAGTGCCCCCTCCTAAATCCACCCCCAGTTCTTATCAGTGATTTAGGACACTATTCCTAGTAACAATGTGAGTACTTCTTCTTAGTGATATCTTCCATTTGAAGTGAAATGAAATAAAAAACTTAAATTTTGTTACTAAAAACTCTACCAAAAATAATCTCTTCCAATGTGTTAAGGCATACTTGAATCCAGTTGCATTTGAGGAACCAGAAACTGTAGGGCTATGATCGGAACATACTTGATAGCCCAGCTACTAAAGCCATCATGAAAAAGTTGATAGTTAAAGCCTTTATTATAGAAGTATGGAAGGTTGAAACAGTGTCAGATTCATTTGTTTACCTTTGATAGAGAGACAGGATCTGTTTCCAGTAGTTGCTTGCTTATAGATTGATCAGTACTTCCAGATGAAGCCTTCCGCTCCAAAATATGAACGCTCTAAAACCATCAAAAAAAACCTAAATAAGTTCCCAATTACAGAACATGCTTTGAAAAATGTATGAATTAATGAATGATTACACATAGTTTATGGTAGAGGTATAGGTATCTGGGTACTGCTGTAACCAGGCAAATTAAATATTAAGTGTATACAGGCATGGTGGAACTACATGATTTTTCTGATACTTCTGTATTACAATTCCTTTTTTTTTCTTCTTTCAGTATAGACAGATGCCCAGTTTTCTTTGCAACATTATCTAATATTACATTATTTCAATATTATCGCTTCCTAGATCAGTTACCTTTGGTTTACTCAGAAAAAAAAATGGAAATTGTTAATCCTAGAAAAGGAAGAATACTACCTCAACTTCTCTTACATACAAAAATTTCAAAGTGAAAAACTTGTACTCTTAGCCACATAGATTACATTTTCCCACCAGTGCATGTGAAATTGGGCATGTGACATTTACTAGTATCTTTGGCACTTCACAAACATGGCACATCTCTAACCTACCATATACCTGTGAACTAATTAACCTAACAATAACCTTCTAGGATATATAACCTTATTCCCAACAAACAACACAAATATAACAAAGCAAGTTAAACATTTGAGAATTCCATCACAAATGTTTTTTGTTCTTCAGCAAAGCTTAAAGTACATTTTTGCAGGCAAACAGCATTTTTTTTCCTCAGAGGAAAAATGGCTAATTTTTGCCTGTTCATATTTACATTTTGTTTTAAAGTAAGATTTCATCATGTTCTCCCACATAAATTGGTAAGAGTTCTACCACAACATGGCAATACTGACTTTTTTTTTTGCAAGTAGTACTCTATTGTTGCTCCTGCCATATGTAAGGACACACCCCTAATTTACAAAAAAGTTAATTATTCCAAGAAAACATTCTGTGAGAAGGATAACCTTTTTAGAAAAGATAGTGGAGTCTGTTTATGCCAACTGAAGGCTGAGATTTCATCAGCATAAGTGAGAGTAGAAACTGACAGGTAATGAAAAAATTAGTGTAGTATGTTCTCACACAAAACTTAACTCACAGAATGAGTACAACAAAATAGTTTCTTCAGATGACTTTGTGCTTATAAAGGAACACAACTAGAAACATGCACATATACCCTTATAAATCCAAGAATAACACTTCATCTTTAACATTTACCAAAACATAAGGTGTCAGGCCAGTGGGTTTTTTTGTTTGTTTTTTAAATTAATTTCCCCAAATAAGAAGAGTGCATATTGGTGCAGACAGATCTTTGGATACGAGAGTAAATTAAAAAGGTACTTTTTACTTTCTTTAGGATCCTGAAAGGGAAAAAAACAACATATTAACCAGGTACATCCCATCTGCTCCTAGCCATCAGTCCTATTGTGAACTTCAGAGCAACAGTCTCCCAAACCTTGAACCATGCCTGTACCTTTTGCATTTCCATTTGTACACACATTTTCCTAGGTATTTTGCCCAGGACATCCTGCTGTGACATCTCTAGGAATCTGGCTCCTACTCTTCCCTCAGCAACAGAGGTAAGGACAAGAACAGCCTTGTCTCTTATGGGAGGACTGTAGAATCTACCCCTCTGTGCCATGGAGTGGAAGGGCTGCAAGGGGCCAGAACTACTGAAGACATCTCTATCACGTTCCCAAAACCACAACACATGGCTTGTTCTGCACGTAGAAACCCAGGGTGCAAAACTACTCTGTTACACCTCTGAGGACGCATTGCAGTTTGGGAAATAAAATATAAAAAATACATGTTTTTAGTGTCTGTTTTTGTTTTTTCACAAACTATGAAACAATTACGTATTCTGTCTTAATAAATGCCTACTTAAAAACTATTAACATATATAAGCAACTTACTGAATTGAAGGATGATCATTTGATTCTTTTCCAATTTGTTCCCCTCCACTACCAGTGGTAGCTTGGCTCTTTTTGCTCTTCAGTTGTTGCTGTGGCCAAAGAGAATGGAATTTCATCTAGAATTTCCAGAAGCCTAACGATAGATTATTCCCTCTACTTATGTACTACAGATCAGCCTGGAAACACAATGCTGAAGACCTGATCCAACACCCTAATGCAGAGGCTCATACGTAGCAGGGATCTGATCAGGCTCTAAAAAGAAGCTCTACATATGCTCAAAAAACATACCCATTTAAAACTGCCTCTCCTTTTACTGCTATATAAAGCATTTGATTTAGTTTTAAGTTTCTGCTTAAGAGGATTTTCAGGTTTGTTTGTACTTTTAGTTAGTGATTAGGAAGTTTAGCTGTGAAAGCTAAATTCAATTTATGTCTATGTGGCACTTAGCATCTACCATATGAAACGTCTCCATCTATTTCAAGTTGAGCTACCTGAAGAATTGAAGAATTTACTTAATTGTTTAATGAATCTTCAATGAATTAAATAATACTTTAAATGAACTTAAGACTGTACCCATCCTCTACTACCATAGCATCATTGCCCTGTATTGTACATAGGAAACTCAGTCATAAAGAAACAGTTTTTTCAGTCACAGGGAAGCTATGACAGTCAAAAACTGAAGTCAGCTCTTCCAAATTCTATTCCACTGTCTTAATAAGATCATCCTTCCTCTTTTATACCACAGGGGTTCTCATATTTTTTTCCATCATGTAAATTATATCTTGAAAAAGAAGCCATCTCAGGAACCTCCACTTTTTACAACTGCTATTAGAAATAGGTGGGAAGGTGCACAGATTGTCCTCATTCTCATGCATACTTACAAAACATCCCTGTGACAATTACATTAATAAGCCACATAAAAGAATAAAAGTACTTAATGCATCTGCAGTTTCTTTTAATATCATTTAGCAGCTAAAAACAGAGAGGAGAAGCAGCACTGTGTAACCAGCCCCCTTTCCAGGGATCACCAAGACCTCTGGCGACTGTGGCTTGTAAATCTAGTCTATCAGATATAACCTAATCCTTGCTAGCCTAAAGCCCAAAGCTACACATAACCAAAATTTGTGTACTTGTTTTGCTGGGCTAATGGAAGTTCCTACATTATGTAATATGTAACTTAATGTGCCAACTGGAGTTTAGCACTTTAAGAGCTAAAATAATGGTAAAATTTCCTAGTGGAACCTCTGAAACTATATATTTATACATGACATCAACTTGAGATAATAAACTAAAAAACTTAAGTCTACTCATTCAAAGAAGTAGCAAATGCTTTGATTATATATTTGATTATTATAACAAAGATTATTCTCCCACTTTCTTCACTGCCAGCTTGGTTTGGCAGGCAGGGATCCTTCCGTCTTGAGCTGGAACACTGCCCATCACAGATGTTCAAAAGGTCTTGTTTGTAACAGCCAAAGCAGTATGTTGCTACATAACTGCAATTTAATGCTTACACAATATTTAGAGTGGAGAGGCCCAGCAGACCTTTGGTTGTCAGATGCCCATTAATATTTTCCATCATGTATTTTAATCGAGTTTTTTTCATTCGCTGCCTTTATAGCTCCACTTGGGTTGAAGAGCACATATTGGATTGAGAGCAACAGCACTCTAATGAAGGCTAATTCTTTCAAGTGTTTGTTTGGAAACAAGAAAATTGACACTTTTCAAACAAAAGTGCCTTCTTGAGAGTCATTATTTTAAAAACTGTCATTTGTGCTCCTTTAAATCTTTCCTTTCCTATTGTTTTCTGTCATGACTATTATATACCGACACAAAACAATCTCACCTAATTTCTTGCTGTGGTGACGATAAAGTCCAAAGGATCCTTATACAGTACAGAATACTTCCCATTAACAGAAACATTTTTGTATGTTAGTCTTCAAAGTTATTGCTAAAAACTACGTAGGTTATTTAAAATTGTGGGGAGAAAAGCCAGACTTTTTGACAAAGTAGCTTTTTCAATTTAATTTTTATTTGATAATCAGGAGGAATAAAATTTGGCCCTAAACCTTGTTATTGATTTTTAGGTTAAAATACTAAAAATCAGTCTATTAAAGAAACAGACACCAAAAATAAAATAAAAACAGAAGAAGCAGGAAGGAAGAGGCTACTCAAGGCTAAGGAGCAACACAATTACTGGATTTGGACCTAAAGTAGTCATAGCAGCATAAACAAATAAATGGTCTGTGTTTTTAGGTATATTAGTTCACTTGGCACCCTCATGCCTACCTTATACTGGGAAATAGTCTTTCCTTTATTCAATTCTGTGCATCTCTTCCTCCCACAGTGTCCTTTCAATTCACTTCAAATCCAGAACTGAAATCCTAGCCAAGGAGATTTTGGAATCACATTCAATAGGCCAGGTTTTGGCTCTTAAGATTAATTCAAGATGTTTCTTCATTGTCACTTACGAAGCCACTTCACCATACCGGCAATCCTTCCCTCCTATTTGATCCCAAGAATAATTTTCTGAACATCTTTACAACTTACAATCTTTATGACAACAAGGACACTCAAAAGTATTCCTATCATCACACATACTATACATATACACTCCAGCAGCATTTTCCCCTATTCCACACCCTTCCCATCACAGGACCTCCCTTCTCTCAACATTTTAGTGCAACACTTGGCAGAAAAAAATCCATAAAGAGCAGAATGCTGGTGAAGAGTATAACCGTATGGTGCTTTTTTTGCTCCCTCTGTGCAGGGGAAAATCTGCTTATCTGCTTTGGAAAATTAAGGCTGGAAACATATTTTATTGCATCCCTTTTAATCTTGCACAACCGTATTTCTACATTGGTGTTTAGTGACTCAGTCCTTTAACACCTAGAACAAAACCCAAAAAGTTCAGATTTTGACCTGCTTCGGGTGAGAGAGATGAGGAAAATCCACGAGTCAATGAAACTATCTTACCTGGGTATGACTTAATGAATCTTACAGAAAGCAGAGGCTCCTTTCTCATAGTAATGTTCTGCGTGCAGGAAGGCAGGGAATCCAGAAGAGACCAGTCTTGTTTTCCTTTCAGGTGTGCTCTTTAATTGTTTAACACAATTCATTCTTTTATGTAATTTGTGTTAATTTACTTAATTTTTCAAGAGAGAGAAAGAGCTTGATGAAGCACCGGTCGCTTGCTCACACACATTCAAGCTCAGAGATTCACGATTTAGCTCAACAACATGCAGAAAAATTCAGCTGTCAGCTAACTAATGGAAGAAAGCTGACAGTTCTTTTTCCGTCTCTTCACCACATTAACCCATTGCTACGGAAGGTGGCAAATAAAAACAGCATTTATAACCCCTGGGAGCTAAGTATACAAGAAATATAACAGATACTGTGTCTAACAGAACTATTGAAGATTTTCCTTTCTGATCTCTATAAGACTTTTGTCGCTGGTTCCATTACTGTTATATGATGGTATTATCCTTCTAGTCAAGTAACTGATGGATACTTGCATATTATTCATAGAATTTTTCTTAGCACTGGGAATTTAATTATTTTTTTTTAGACTTTTAGGATTTTTTTAAAATGATGCAGGAAGGGTTAAAGAGTTTCAGTGTGTGTGTGTGTGTGTGTGTGTGTGTGTGTGTGTGTGTGTGTGTGTGTATATATATATATATATATATACATATATATATATATATATATAGATAAAGATATATATATATATATATATATATATATAGATAAAGATACACACACACACACACACACACACACACACACACACCCACCCACCCCAACATTCCAGTCATCTGAAGCAGAGCAGTAATAATGAAAGAAAAACATAATAGCAGGTATTCCTTTTTAATTAGAGGCATTACATAAACTGAGTTAGTCTGAAATGAAATTTGTGCATAGAATAACCTTGAGAGTTGCGCTTCCATCTTCTTGCACTGATTCTCAACATGCCCTAGCTTTCTTTCTGCTGATGTCAGAATAAAGAGAGACAGACAATCTTGAAAGTCATTGTGGGGGAAAGGAAAGTAGGAAGCAATATAACTGCATCTCATCAATTTAGTCCTCCTACTCCTCCTTTCTATTATCTTGTCCTATTCATACCTTCAATCTCCTCTACTGACCCTGTATTATCTAACTCCAGAACTTTTGAGTATAATATGAATTATCAACCAATTGAGCAGTGATTCTCAAACAGGGTGATACATGTCCTTTGTACTTTTTTCCTCTTGTAGCACATGATGGAAATACACTGAACAGCAAAACTGCCACCCTTAAACAGTTTCTCCTTGTCACCTTTGTACTTCAACATAAACTTGTTGCCAGCTACATTTCTATAGAACAGAGTTAAATATCCACATATAAATTTCTGCACATGCTAACAGATGCTTCTTAAATCACAGAGACAACACATTTTTTAGTCAAGTATCATTTATCTGCCCTTTGTGGAACTGATTTTGTACAGTACGTGCTACTTCACTGGTAATGCTTCTGGGCTCTGGGGAAAGACTCTTTTGTTTTTTAAAATAACTTCTCCCAGAAGAACATGTAATAGAGTTAAGTATTTGCTCCTGTGGAGAGCTTTTAGGACAACCAGATAAACCAGCGGTGTCAAACATATGGCCCGTGGAATCGTTACATCCGCAGCCCACCAGTAGTCTGGTGGGCTAATAGAAGTGCACTGCTTCTCAGACCAGCCCAAATCCACACTGCTGTCCAAATGCAGCCCTGTGAATCCAGCTTAGGAGGAACCCTTTTGGTCCCAGGGCCTGGGATAAGTCTGAGCCTTTGGTTTATTTCAGGGGCTTCTACTCTAGCCCCCGAGATGAACCAAAGACTAGAGTAGAAGCATCTGCCTCAGAAATAGAAATATACCAATGGCTTAAGTAACAGTTGGCTGGGGATGCTTTACAGATAACAGAATTTGATCCTCCAATGACAATTTTCTTCTTTTATGGTCTAGATGACTTGGTGTCTCAAAAGAGAACAAATGAGTAAGTTGTCAAGTATGGAATGAGAGAGCATTGAAATAATGGCTTAAGAGGAAGCTTTTATTATGATTACTAGCTCATGACAATTAAATAGATGAATAGTATTTTTCCTAACAGTTTTGAGCTGATGCATTTCATTAATGCTGATGAACTGAAAAAGAGATGGAAAAATAAAATTCCATGCATGAAAGAAAACTATTCCTTGATGTGCTAATTCACTAATTAATTTAAACATTTTAGAAATGTGGGAGGGCAAAATTCAGTGCATGTTTAAATTATACATCAATGAGAGGGCATAAGAAGCCTAAATTAATATAAATAACATGCCCTGAGAGCTGGAATGAAGGTGCTTAGAATGAACAGTTACTAAGATTAGGGTTTAGTTTCTCAGACTTCCATTTCAAAAGGTTTAGGTATAAAGTTTCCTAGGGCTCCTTCTCATGTAAACTACACCTACCTAGACTACCATAAATTTATCAAAATCCTTACTGCTTTGTAAGGATGATTCTTCAAAAACGTACTTATTCACTGAAACATGAACGTTTTGTTGAAACTTACATCAGGAAAGGTCTCTCAGCTATAGGATGGAACTACAGGTCAAGCTCAGAAAAAAGAGACACTTCAGATTAGCATACAGCCTGGCTGTCAAATGCTCTAATTCAGGGGTCTCTGTTAGAGGAGGATTCCTGTGGGTTTCTGATTCGTTCAGGCACTCTCCTGCCACACCTTGATGGGAGAATAAATAAAGATTAGCCACAAATGAAGCCTCACTGATGTTTTTATCTTAACCCTTTTTGATAGCACCATCATTACATTGAAGCCCCAGATATGCACAGTCTCTATACATCTTTAGATTAGGTGATTAGCCTCTACTGAGGCTCCCTCTAATTATCCCCCTTTTCCTTTTCTAGGAAGGATCAGTCCTGACCCTCTGTTCCATAGAGATGCCACGGTCTAATCCAGTAAGTAGGTAGGCACCCACCTACTTACTTATTACCATAACAATGGTAATAAGCTGATGGAGAATAGGTTTAGGTTAGAGATCAGAAGGCAATATTTTACAGTTAGGGTGGCCAAAATCTGGAACCAATTTCCCAGGGAAGTGGTCCTCACCCCTACATTGGGCAAATTCAAGAGGAGGTTGGATGATCACCTGTCTGGGGTCTTGTGAACCCAGCATTCATTCCTGCCTGTGGCAGGGGGTCAGACTAGATGATCTGTTCAGGTCCCTCCTGACCCTAGCTACTATGAAACCTCTCTGGCAGTCTCTCTGCTCAGGACAGCAAGGCGCTCCCCATTCTGTGCCTCTGCACAGGGAGATTCCAAACTTCTCTCTCTTTCTCTCATGTCCCCTTCCAGGGGCTGATCTCTTGCAGCTGTTTCCTTTTATCTCTGCTCTCTCGTTTCATAGGCTCCCTGTTACAGTTTGCAACCTTTTGAAGTCGGAGATCACCTTTGGAATTTAAGAGAAACTCAAGATCTATCCCAGCAGATAAGTCTGTGGGGGAGGGAAGTGGGGAGGGGAAGAGGTGGGGCAGATCAAGGCCCCAGCCCTAGCCCCACTCCCTCCCTCACTGCTGGGGCCTTGATCTGCCCCCTCCTCCTACAATAGCAGTGAGGGAGGGAGTGGGGGCAGGGTCAAGCCCTGCACAGCCGGCTCAGCGAGCGGCTCATCCAGTGGGTACAGGGAGGGGGGCAACACCCCAGAAGGGCATGGGGTGGGGCAGGCTGCAGGCTGGGATGGCGCCACGCAGTTGCCAGTAGAGGTGTTTGGTCA
>NW_005842720.1:39705-44578 GCF_000455745.1 Alligator sinensis
ATGACGCTGGGTGCCAGGGCTGGGGAGGGCTATGGCAAGTTTTGGGGTGGCTGCAGCCCCTGCCCGTGGCCCCACTCCCAGCAGCACCACCACCCAGCCCGAGCACCATATGATCAAACACTCCACCAGGAACAGTGCAGTGCCGCTCTGGCCCCAGCCTGCCCCACCCAACGTGCAGATCTGGGGGCACGTGCCCCATGCCCTCCTGGGCTGCATGCCCCCTCCTCCCTGCAGCCCCCAGACGAGCTGCTTGCAGCTCCATCCCCTGCCCCGCCCTGGCTGTGCAGGGCTTGCCCCTGCCCCACTCCCTACCTCACAGCTACTGCAGCTGCCCGCACTGCCCCATGTTTGAAGGGGCATGTGCCCCCCGATCTGTGTGCGGTGGAGGCGGCCTGGGCCTTGCATCCTGAACCCTGCTGCAGCTGGCCTGGGAGTGGCTCAATACCACATGCATCCCTCCCTAGGCTGAGCCTTGTCCCTTGCCCATCCAGCAACCAGGTTGCACATGGCATTGGGTCACTCCTGGGCCAGCTGCAGAGGGGCTTGGGGCACAAAGCCCAGCCTGCAGTAGCAGCAGCTTCCACTGTGCACAAATTAGGGGGCATGTGCCCTCCGGGGCCTCCACCAGGGTGTACACAGCAGCAGGAGTACCCCCCATCCTGAACTCTGGACGAGCCACCTGGGTTCGATCCTCCCACTCCCCACCCGGCCAGGGCCCCACTTGCCTTATGGGCCTCTGCTGCATTCTGTCCCTTACCGTGGGGGCCTCTATCTGGCCTCCACCTCTTCCCTTCCCCCACTGACCGACCTGCTGGGCTTGGGGGGGGGGGGGCAGGGGGGCATGTGCGTGCATGCACACATAGGCTGACACCACCCCCCTAGCCCAGTATCAACTGCAAGAGGCTCCAGGATTGACCGGTCGATCACAATCGACCGGTTGGTGACCACTGCACTACTTCATATAGAACAGAGACCTGAACCTGAATCTCCCAAACTCCAGGACAGTGCCCAGAAACCAGACTAGACATATGTACACATCTGTCCTCACCCCCCAAAAATTGGAAGTCATTGGTTTCATCTAATATAGAATAGGAAAAATTCTGATTTGGAAAGTGGAATGGGGAAGGTACTGTATACCTCACTTCATACATCACATCTAAAATTCAGTAACTGCACATGTACATTCCATTTACTGCCAACAAAGTTAACAAAGTTAATGTACAGTATGATACATTCAACCAATGTGTTAAGACAGGGGAAATTTAGGTTGGAGACGAGGAAGAACTTTCTGAGTATGAGGGTGGTCAAGCATTAAAACAGGCTTCCTGAAGAAAGTGTTAAATCTCCATCCCCGGACATTTTGAGGAGCAGGTTAGACAGGCACTTGGCCAGGATAATTTAGTCAGGGATACTCTTACCTTGAGTGGAGGGCTGGACTGGATGATCTTATGAGGTCCCTTTCAGCCCTACCTTCTTATAATCCTATGTGATAACATGATCCAGTTCTAAAAGAAATATTTTCAGAAAACACCTCAAAGCTTACTACAAAGAAGCTACATCCAGACAAGCACGGACATGCAGTATATGGTGCCACGGGCCTATCTGCAGTGCCACAAACTACACATGCAGGTGTTCCCCGCGGTGCTACCTTGTAGTGTGGGAGGTTTTGTTGAGCCAAGGAGATCCCAGAGTCAAAAAAACCCTTGCCTTAAAAAAGCCGGGTGGCACACGTGGCAACAGCATGCTCCACCCAAAACCGGAGCGTGGCCTGCTGGAGCCATGCTCTGGCTCCCAGCCAGCCTCCCAGCTGCAGCATCTCCATGGCTGCAGCTCCCTGAGGCCTCCAAGACCCCAGGTAAGGCTGCTGAGGCCATCACAGTTGCTGGCCCCAGTCTCCCCTACCCGACCTGGAATAACTTTCTGTGCATCAGAGGGCGCGTGGCATGGGTGTTCCTTAGGGACAAGTAGCAGAGGTGCTTCTTGTCCCTGGGGAAACAAATGTCTGCACTTGTGTGGACATGGCCAGAGGGTGCATCTACATGTGTGCTTTACTACAAAGTAGACTAATTAGCTCAGCAGTAAAGCATCACCATCTACACATGTACCAGTATTAGGTGTTGGCACTGTATTTATGACCCAGATACCTTGTTCTGGGCAGACCCAAACCCTCAAACTGACCACCAAACCCTTTCCAATCAATAATAGGCAAATTTTATTGCTACTCCATGATAGCACATACGAATAAAGCAAACAATTCTATAGCTACCAGTCCGAGAGCTGTCACAGAGGGAAGATACATGAGCTGGCCAGTACGTGAGCTTCATCCTGAGGTTCTTTCTTGAATGTCAGATGTCAGCAGCCTAGAAGTTGAAGGCCAAGGTCCACCCTCCACCCCACAGTGGGAGGAGGGGTTGAGACAAGCTGGTGGTGCCCCCTCTATTCATGGTAGCCTCAGGTTCCCCTCTTAGGGACCCTTTGCTGTGCTGTAATCCCTCCTTTTATATTCTTTCTTACTCCCCCTCTGATGACTCCTCATCTCTGGGCATCATTGATTGGTTTCCCTGTGGTTGTCCTACTGCTCACATTCTGTCCTGTCAGCGTATTCCTGTTTCACAAACTGATCACATGCACACATCTTAATTTGGACTTTTATGAGTTCTCCTAATTTGGTCTGTTCACCAAAACCAGAAATCCCAAGGGCTCTGCAGCTGGTCACTATGACCTGGTGTCAATGCCACAAAGTCCCTTATCTCTGATATGGAACAGTGTGGCACATGACTTTAATTTCTCAGCCCGTGTTTTCTGCTGGCTTTAGACACAGTGGGCCTGGAAAGAAACTTTGTCACAAACATGCTTTTAGAAATCAATTAACCCTTGCCATTCCCCTGGACCATTGTTCTAATGCAATAATATCTACCTTACCTACAAGTCAATTCCTAAAAACAAACTTCTAGATAGCATTTTCTAGCCATCATTAGGGAAAAGTACATTAACTCAGGGACAGTACTATCTTAAGGTGGAGTAATTAACTGCAACAAAAGACATGTCTAGATAAGCATAAATGCACCCAGTTAGCCCAGCCAGCTGGGGGCCAGACATGGACAACTGGTGCCGCTTTAGTCAGGAGGGGCACATACCCCCATAGCGACCAGTAAGCAACCGGGGGGGGGTCCTTCGCAGCCAACTGCACCAACAGGGGGAGAATCCCCCACGCTGCAAAACTTACCAACTGGTCAGTGGCTGCGCTGCTCCTGAAAATGGCTGCAGGGTTTCCAGAAGCAGCTGCGGCCTACATCCAGTGCTGGCACTCCCACCTGTCCCCCCTGCCCATCACCTGAGTGGGGAGCATGGCCTGACAGGGGCTGCACTGGCGCTCTCAGGGGGTGCACCTGCACCCCCTACATGTCATCACTGGGCCAGACTTCTGCCTAATGGCTAGCCACATAACTCTGCATGTTCTGCACCCTCATACCCCAACCAGCTGACACCACTGCCTGGAGCCTGGGGCTGGTCCCCAGTGCCCCCTGCCAGCCTAGGGCTGCTCCACCCCAGCTCAAATTGCTGCTGTCCCAGGTACACGTGTAGACACTGTACCCAGGAGCAGTTCATGCCGGTTCAAACAGCTCCAGAGTTTATTGTGTCACATTAACTGCATTTGTACAGGTACTCTAAGTGTTTGAACTCCCGGAACTAAAATGGCTCAATTGATGGAATTTATTAGATCACAGATGACCCATGCCTGGGAGCACAAGGAAATAAAGTATGTATTTTAGCACCACCAAATCTATGGATGACTGACAAGAGAATCTCTTGCCTTCCCCCTACCTGAATGCCTTTCCCCCCTCAGGTCTTTCAGCCATTAATCCCATTCTTCAAGGTTTTGCTGCTTGGTTGCTGGGGCCAGGAAG
The DNA here is from genome assembly GCF_000455745.1 of Alligator sinensis. Taxonomy (NCBI): domain Eukaryota; kingdom Metazoa; phylum Chordata; order Crocodylia; family Alligatoridae; genus Alligator; species Alligator sinensis. The sequence goes on from NW_005842720.1 coordinate 43,614, forward strand.
ATTTTTTCCCCCCATTTGAATGCATGGTTTGGTTTCCTGAAGAAGAGGGGAAACTGCTTCCCTTTCAAGCACTGGACATTGCTAAAGGTTGAAGATTAGCCTAAGTGCTCCTAAACCTCTCATGTACCTGACTGGTAGATCTGGTTCTCACACTGTGTTTTGGGGACTGAAGGATTTTTTGGTATTAGTTTCCGTTTCCCTGCCTTCCTCTGTTGTGGGCAACGTGATCCACTTCCTATTTTACCTAATACTCCTTTCTCTGCAGCTGCTTATGCGCTAATGGTAACCTTGTCTCTCCTGCTCCCTTCCTGTAAGATACTGTAATGTAGCTTTTCACAAACTTATTGGGTTTATGCCCCACTCCAGAAAAGCTAGCCACTTTCACACCTATTCCCTCACTACCACTTCCCTCTGATGCCAAACACTGCCAATTCCCGCCCCCCCCCCCCCCCCATGGAAAAAGAATTGGATGTTAATCCCTGAAGGAGAAGGTGCTAAGTAATAGACCACCCAGGTATTAGCTTTACCAAGTGCCAGCCTTTATTGTGACCAATACAATGTAACTAACAGCACTAATTGCTTCAGCGTGAAAGCGGCTGTTCTGCCACTTAGCTGATTGCTTTGTTCTTCTCCTAATTGCGGTGGTCTCCCAGCCGTCCTGATCGGGGAATATGATAGTCTCTGGATCTTTTGTCCGGGGCAGTGTTCCCAGCCTCTTGAGGGTCTCGCCAGCCACTCACCTCAGTGGGAGTACCCCTAGCCTCTCCAGTCCGACGTTGATCTCCCGAGCCTCTGCTTACAGAGCCTTCTGTTGCTTTGCCATCTCTGTGTCGGTCTCCGTTCTTCTCCAATGCCCTGAGGGCAAATGTGGGATCCCTGGCTCCGCCTTTTTACGCGTGGCAGTAGCCACAATTACCCTCATCTTTCCCCGGTATGTTAAACCCCCCCGCCACCGCCGTGCTCTG
>NW_005842720.1:44932-46056 GCF_000455745.1 Alligator sinensis
CCTGCCAACCTGGTCAGTGGCTGCGCTGCTCCTGAAAATGGCTGCAGGGTTTCCAGAAGCAGCTGCGGCCTACATCCAGTGCTGGCACTCCCACCTGTCCCCCCTGCCCATCACCTGAGTGGGGAGCATGGCCTGACAGGGGCTGCACTGGCGCTCTCAGGGGGTGCACCTGCACCCCCTACATGTCATCACTGGGCCAGACTTCTGCCTAATGGCTAGCCACATAACTCTGCATGTTCTGCACCCTCATACCCCAACCAGCTGACACCACTGCCTGGAGCCTGGGGCTGGTCCCCAGTGCCCCCTGCCAGCCTAGGGCTGCTCCACCCCAGCTCAAATTGCTGCTGTCCCAGGTACACGTGTAGACACTGTACCCAGGAGCAGTTCATGCCGGTTCAAACAGCTCCAGAGTTTATTGTGTCACATTAACTGCATTTGTACAGGTACTCTAAGTGTTTGAACTCCCGGAACTAAAATGGCTCAATTGATGGAATTTATTAGATCACAGATGACCCATGCCTGGGAGCACAAGGAAATAAAGTATGTATTTTAGCACCACCAAATCTATGGATGACTGACAAGAGAATCTCTTGCCTTCCCCCTACCTGAATGCCTTTCCCCCCTCAGGTCTTTCAGCCATTAATCCCATTCTTCAAGGTTTTGCTGCTTGGTTGCTGGGGCCAGGAAGATTTTTTCCCCCCATTTGAATGCATGGTTTGGTTTCCTGAAGAAGAGGGGAAACTGCTTCCCTTTCAAGCACTGGACATTGCTAAAGGTTGAAGATTAGCCTAAGTGCTCCTAAACCTCTCATGTACCTGACTGGTAGATCTGGTTCTCACACTGTGTTTTGGGGACTGAAGGATTTTTTGGTATTAGTTTCCGTTTCCCTGCCTTCCTCTGTTGTGGGCAACGTGATCCACTTCCTATTTTACCTAATACTCCTTTCTCTGCAGCTGCTTATGCGCTAATGGTAACCTTGTCTCTCCTGCTCCCTTCCTGTAAGATACTGTAATGTAGCTTTTCACAAACTTATTGGGTTTATGCCCCACTCCAGAAAAGCTAGCCACTTTCACACCTATTCCCTCACTACCACTTCCCTCTGATGCCAATTACTGCCAATTACC
>NW_005842720.1:46066-57122 GCF_000455745.1 Alligator sinensis
TACCCCGCCCCCCCCCCCCATGGTGGGGTTACCATATATCTGGGTTTTCCTGGACATGTCCTCTTTTTTGGACCCCTGTGTTGTGTCCAGGCAGGTTTTTAAAATAAGAGCAAATGTCCAGTGTGAATGGGTGCTGGTTACCCGCCCCTCTTCCCTTCAGGACTCACCTGCCACGACTAAGGAGATGGAAAAAGAATTGGATGTTAATCCCTGAAGGAGAAGGTGCTAAGTAATAGACCACCCAGGTATTAGCTTTACCAAGTGCCAGCCTTTATTGTGACCAATACAATGTAACTAACAGCACTAATTGCTTCAGCGTGAAAGCGGCTGTTCTGCCACTTAGCTGATTGCTTTGTTCTTCTCCTAATTGCGGTGGTCTCCCAGCCGTCCTGATCGGGGAATATGATAGTCTCTGGATCTTTTGTCCGGGGCAGTGTTCCCAGCCTCTTGAGGGTCTCGCCAGCCACTCACCTCAGTGGGAGTACCCCTAGCCTCTCCAGTCCGACGTTGATCTCCCGAGCCTCTGCTTACAGAGCCTTCTGTTGCTTTGCCATCTCTGTGTCGGTCTCCGTTCTTCTCCAATGCCCTGAGGGCAAATGTGGGATCCCTGGCTCCGCCTTTTTACGCGTGGCAGTAGCCACAATTACCCTCATCTTTCCCCGGTATGTTAAACCCCCCCGCCACCGCTGTGCTCTGGCTCTCCCATTCACTGGCATCCTGGGTTTTACTCAGCAACAGGGCTTCTGCTCGAGCCTGTTACATCCAGGTTTTTTGCTGTCCCAAATTGGCTGTGCTGGGAGCAGTGGGCAAAGTGATTGGTTGTCAGGGGTCCCATGCTCCTTGAGCAGGCTCCAGCAAGCCAGCAAGAGAGAGAACAAGTTAGCCCAGCAAGGCTGGGTTGGGGGGCGGGCAGGGGTCTGCGGGTCTGCGGGTGAGGGGCATGGGGGATGGGTCCAGAGTGTAGGAAACTGGAAGGGCTGGGGGATGGGATGGATGACTGTGGGTTGGGTGTGCAGGGTACTGGCAGCACCAGGGGGCTATGGGTCAGGAGTGAGGAGCACCAGCAAGGGGTGGGGGCAGGGTACTGCTGTTTGGGAGTGAGGGGCAGCAGCAGGGCTGGGGCGGGGGAGCTATTGTCAGTGATGGGCAACAGAATGGGCAGGGGCAGGGCACTGCTGCTGCACCACCATCATTCCCTCTGCCCCTCCCATCATCTTCCCCCTTCCCCCCCACCCCCCAGCATGACTCTCACCCTCAGAAAGGAATCTAAGGGACTGGAAAGGTCCAACTACCCTTTAGGATGATTTTTGTGGTTTGCTCTTAATATGGAGTGTTGCCTAGGTGTTTCATAACCTTATTTTTATTATTTTAGCCAGTTTTCCTGATACTGAGTAAAGCTCACAGCATCCTGTAATTTCCAGGATGATCCCTAGTGCCGTTTGCTAAAGATAAGTGTAATTTTATCAGAGAAGTCGAGTGTAGCTAAAGTAGCTGATTTCAGTGATGAATTCCATATTTCTGTTAGTAGTTCTGGTACCTCATTCTTTGATTCTTACATGTACTATTCTACCAACTGGTTTCTGTTTATTTACCACCCCATTATCTCACATTATCTTTTTCACGGTTAACTCTGTTCTGATAATAAGGATAAAATATAGATGGAAGGGAAGTGGAATTCCCTTTCGAAAGGAATTATGTCACTGTAATACTAATACCTCACACTTAGTATCATCTTCCATCTAAGCCACTTAAAAAATATTAGTTCAGTACTTTGAGTACTGAGCTAATATTTGTTAAGTAAACCTCACCAAGTCCCTTTCTATTGAGAAATAGCCACTGACAGGTAAAGTGACTTGACAAATATAAGGAGTGGTGTCACAGCTACAAAGGGGATTGACGAAAGCCACTTCCATGTAGTGATCCCTGGTAACATCTCTACACGGCTCTACAAGAGCTCTGGAATCGACAAACATGCCAAAGCGCGCAAAGATAAAGATACGGACACCGTTTTTATCACATGAAAGAAGAAAGCTATAAATATAGCCCAAAACTCAAGCACACGGTTTAACTGCTAGACAGCAACATATTTCCTTATGAACATATTCCTTTGAGGGAATATAACTTCCATTCCCTCAAAGGTATGAACAAATAAATAAAAGCACAGTTTAGAGCTCTTTGGGGTATCGCAGTGAGCTATTAGAAATAAATGAATGAATCTGTTTCTGCTCATTTTTTAAAAAGGGATTTAAAAAAAATAAGGGATTTTAGCAGGACTCTTTTTAGATATTATATTATTATTCCCCCTCCACGCAGAGAATGTTCCCATATTATTTCCCCTCCATGCAGAGAATGTTACCTTAAACGTTTTACAACCTTCTATGATGGACAGGCAAGAAACAAAACCATAGAAGAGTATATACTACCCACAGTTTATAAAGCTGGAATCAATAATGAAGTCTCACAAAAAATGCCACCTTCACTTGCCTCTCTCTCTTTTTTGATTGAACAGTAAATTAAGAATTTGGACAAAACCTAATATAAATGCAAAAATAATACTAGTCACACACACACACTACATAGAGCAACAGTACAGATGCTTGTTCTAAGTCTCCTGGAAAGGAAATAAAACGCAGTAATTTACTTGAATCAAGGCAAAGGAACATATTATTTCAAAATACAAGTGAAAGTCTTACTGAAGAGCTAATCACAAGAGGAACCCTACAACCATATTAATGGAAAAGTTGATACAAGTAATAGTTTTCTTGGGAAAATGTACAAGGTAGAGAGAGTGAATCCAGTGACTTTCTTACATAGCCAAACAAAGGGAGTTTATTAGACATCAAAACAACTAGAAAAAATTCAGTAAAAATAAATTAACATTTCACATCTGCTATACCTCAATCAGTTCTTCTATCTAACACCCATAGTTATGTTCTCAAACTCTTCTCCCCTCACTTTTTTTTCCTTCCCTCTGCAATCATCCAATCAATAGTTTTTACGTTACTCTCTGCAAACCAGCTCACCCTCATTCTATGTTGTCCTCTCACCCAAAAAGCATCTGGACTGCTGAACTTTCTCTCACCTTATCATTTTCCTCTACCCTAGGCCCCCAGTTTGTAAGTTAATACCTATTACTTTCTACACTGCTCAACACATTTGCTCTACTCCTATTTGCTCACCTCTCCTCCTGCATCAGCCCCTCACTCTAGTACATGGATCAGCAAGGTAAACTCAGTGATATAGTATTTGCTGAAAAAATTTAACTTAGGACATATGGAAGACATAATTCACTGTTTAATTAGATGACACTCTGGAAGGCTGCAAAACCCACTTCTGTGTGTTAATTTACATAGAGGATACCCATGATTCACAATGGTTGTTTTGGACATAGGATTCTATAAGTACTATGGAAGCTTTAACAAAGCAAGAAGATGAATGAATTACTGTTGCCTTCAAACTCAATAATCTACCTACAATTGGGCAGCTCTCTTTCATCCATGTCTCTTGGAGCTCTTTCATCATCACCAGGGATCTGGGTTTTCTGTTCACTGCAGAAAAATGCAGATTTTTTCCTTTAATAGAGAAAAACATGGATGGCAGAGTTCCAGCCTGCAAGGGGCTGCCTGGGGTTGGAGAGAGTGGGGGAGGGCTATTGTAGGCAGGGGGCGCCACATGTATGTGGCAGCCAAGCAGCGATTGAGAGCAGCTCCCTCTAGCTGGGGGTGAAGGGCAAAGGGAAGAGGGCATAGGCAATGTGTTGGGGGGGTACAGATGACAGGAGGCAGATTTCTGCACCCACAGCAATTTGTGAAGCATGGGGCTGCAGCTGGGTCAGACAACTCTGGGCAGAAGCCGCCTTTATGGCCCAGGGAGCAGGACCTGACATGGGAGGGAGCACTGGGCTGCCATGACTGCCAAGATGAGGCGCAGCAGTGACAGCACAGAGTTGTGCCCCTGTTGCTGCTGGGTGGGTAGTGGGCACCTCAGCTTGGTGGCCACAGCACTCCCTCCTGTGCTGGATCCTGCCTACTGGGCCACAGAGACAGCTCCTGCCCAGAGCTGGTTTGGCCTCGCTGCAGCCCCATGCCCCGCTGTGGGCTCAGAAATCTCAGAAAGCCCCTGGCCACCTCCTTTTCTGCTTTGCCTGTGTCCCTCCACCCCCCAATGCACTGCCTGTGCCCACAGCTCCCTTCCCATTCCCCACCCACCCACTCTCTTCCTCACACAATGTGGGGCTGGGAACAGGGATCAATAGGTCAGGAGTGAGGGGCACCAGCAAGGCCAAAGGGCTGTGGGTTAGGAATCAGGGACACTGGAAGCCTGGAGGGCAGAGGCTTGGGAGTGAGGGGCACCGGTGGGGTTGGGGAGCACTGGGTAGGGAGCAGTAGGGCTGGCGGGCTGCAGGTCAGGTGTGAGAGGCACCAGCAGGGCCATGGAGGCTGTGGCTTGGGATTGAGGGGCAATGGCATGGGCATGGGCAGGGGAAGGGCAACAGCATATCAGGGCTACTCAGCACCACAAAGCAATGTAGGGGACAGCCACAGCTGGATCTGCATCCTGGTGAGCAAAGAAGGCAGGGGGAGCTCTGATTTTCTATGATAAAAAAACAAAGTCAAACACAAAAATATATAGGTATTTAAAAATTATTTTATTATAATGGTTGAGGCACTGGTAGGCCTCTAAACAGCTTTAAATTTGTAAATATATCACTAAAACATTGTGTCTAACTGATACCTACACACACGTGTGTGTTATATATAAAAAAAAGTGTGTGTGTGTTATAACCACACACACACACACACACACACACACACGCACGCGTGCGTATATGTATGTATGTATGTAGGTAGGTATCAGTTGGGCACAATGTTTTAGTGATATATTTACAATTTTAAAGCTGTTTGGAAGCCTACCAATGCCTCAACCATTATTATAAAAATATATAGATATAAATATAGATATAGAGGTGTTTCATTGTAATAGCAGAGAAACGCAGATTTGGGGGGTTTTAATCAGAGTATTTGGGATTTTTAAACAGAGAAAACCAGGGTCCTCGATCACTGCTATGAAGAAAACTGCATCCTTATTTCAATCATAACTGTCAGTTCTACTTTCCTGGTCTCTTCCCTTTTGGGCTCTCGATTCAGCAAAGTGCATAAGAACATGTTTATATTCAAGGTAACAAGCAGTCCTTTTGAAGTTTAGCAAGATGACTCATGTTCCACTATCTTCTGGCACTCCAAGTCCACCTGTGCCTCTTTCTAGCAAACCAACCAAGTATTATGCTATTTCTTCTGGGGAAAAAAACACCTTAATCTTTCCTCACTTGCAAAGTGAGTATCTACAGCATCTTTCCTCAACAAGCTTTTGGAGAAGTTTGTCTTTCACTTTGAAACCAGCTCTCAGTAAAATCAACGTCAAAGAGTTCAGCTGACCTTTCAACTGGAATGAAGCAACTTTGCTCTAAAATCTGACTTAAACTTCTTGAAGACTGAATTCTTCTGGACAGTTTGGTGTCAAATTCACAGTAGTGGACAAGCATATACACCACAAACTCAGTGCCACAATTACACGTCTAATGGCATTTCTCAACAGCACCATTACAATTACCCAGGTTGTAGCTGTATTGGTCTAGAGGAAAAAGCAATCAGAGCTCGTGGGCAGGGATGATATCTTTTATTATCTTTATTTATATTTCTTGTTGGTCTAATAAAAGATATCACTTCTATCCATGAGCCAATCACAATTACAGCATTCTGAGTGACAATTTTGGCCGAGGTCTCAAGAGTTACAAGCCCTGAAATATCCCTTGACATGTTGAAGACATAAAGCATGTCAGTGTAGGGAAGCTTGTACCAACAATGTTTAAGCTGGATCTGTTTTATAAGCAGATAACAGTCTTAATCCCAAGACTATACCTTTCCCTTCCTGCAGCCTTCTGCCTCTTGTACCCTCCTTTACTACCCAGTTCTGGATTACTCTCCAGAGCAAGTTTATTGTGTGCAATGAGGCAGGAGTACTGTAGAAAATGTAGTACGTGATCATATAATTAAAGAAGGTACCATAATGCATAGAGACAGGCACCCTTACTGGCCTTAACCCCTTCTGAAAGATAACCGAGCTTGAGCTATGGCAGGCCTCAAGGAAAAGGGAGTTCCAGAGCTGAGGAACAACAACAAAAAATAACCTCCTACATATTTTGGCTAAGCAAATTTGGTGCACACAGATGGTATTGCAGAAGGTTGTTCTCAGCTGACCTTAGGGATTGTGATGGTGCATATGGAAAGAGGTGATCCCTTAGGTACATAGGACCCAGGCATTTGAAGTCTTAATAATATTTTAAATATAGTTTTTAATGTATAAAGCAATACACAGACACAGCAGGATTCTTAAAAAGTGATGGGTGATTCAGCAGGTCTCAGTTCTGGGTTACCAAACTTAAAACACCATAAAAAGGAGATGATTATTATACAGTTCCACCTCCCTCCCCCTAAAAATCAGGCCCATCTCAGGGGTTTGAAACTGGGCACCCAGAATCATTAGCCACTTCTGAAAATCTTGGATTATATTTTATCTCTAGATGATATAGCAGAATCCTGCTAACACCCATGCATCCCCTAGACTTGATCCTGGAAACCATTACACACAAGACTTACTTATGCACGTGAGCAGTGTTACCAGAGCCATCCTGGGGAAGGGGGGGGGGGGGGGGGGTGATAGGCAGGGAGACCCCCCCAAGCCCCGCACTTTAGGGGGCCCCATGATCAGTGCTGCACAGTCCCTGCGGGCAGCGCCATTGGCACATGTCAAAGGTGCCAGCACTCTGCACAGCTGCCAGGCACTGCTGGCTTTGCGCTGCAGCTGCTTGCCGCCCCCCCCAGCAAAGGCCCCACACAGGCTGATATGCCCCGGGTCCCACACACCCCTAGTGTCAACTCTGAGTGTTACTGACCTTAAATGAATTAACCATGTGTGTAAGTATGTGAAGTTTCTTGCTTATGTAAATGGCTTTCTGCCTTCATAGAAAAGATTTACTACCAGACTGTTGTAGTGAGTACATAACATATTACAAAGACATCTTTATTTCTATAACATATGACTGTACATTTAGTACTTCATTATAAGTCTCCTGTACTTAAAATGAACTTACAGCTGTCAATGTAAATAAACAGCGTGTGTTTTCATGGTATTTCAGGAATTTGGTTTGTTTTCTGACTTGGTAGGCAGCAGATTATGACTAGTCTTTCTGGAGTGTCATGTAGGAGTGGAGAAAAAAAATCTGTCCTTACTTGTGAGTCCAAAGAGATACCTGTAACAACTGATGTGCTTGCACTCACCACAGTGCAGAAACTATATTCTTGCATGTCCCTAGTTAGTCAAGAGAATGGACACAACACCTCCTGACCTGATCAGCTCTCAGACGAGGTCAGCCATACCAAAGCGAGCATGCTGCACCATCCTAAAGGATGTCCCTCATATGGTGTTTGACTTCACAGCAACATCAGGAGTCAAATGCACAACTGTTAGACCTACTAGGCATATCTACCTGTCGCCCTACAGCAACGTAGCAACATGCTATGTTGCCATATGGCATGCTACAGTGACGTAGCAATCACACGGGTCTACACGACTGGCAGCTACGTCACTGTAGTGGCATGCTCCCCTGTTATAGTGCATCACTATGATGATGTAGCCGCAAAATCTAACTGTGCACCATGCTTTAGTACTTCCAAAAGGAAGTACCAAAGCATGGTGCCATAGCACATCACTTTACAGTGACATGTAGACGCACCTACTTTTTAACAGGTCCCCTAAGTGCTACCATGAATTAGGACAGAATGATGTTGAAGTCTTTATGATAACTAAAATTGGAAACAAGCTTCTCTGCTATAGCTAGCTGCCATAGACTCTTCATTTATCAATAATTGCATAGTTATGGAGTCTGCAAAGTGACAATGTCAAGCTTTTGCTGGCTGCTAATTCTTTTAGATAATGTAGTTTGCACAAATAAGTAACCTATATTAAAATGCCAGGATTATATACTGTAAGAAATTTTCTATCCTTCCTGAAGTGATTAGTCATAGTTGCATTCACACACATTCAGTTAACCACCATAATATATTGGAAAACTACTCCATAATTGCTAGTTTGATTTTGACAGGAATTATATGCTTAGAAGATTTCACTCATTCACCAAAAATATTAAACGTTATCCTCACCTATGAAATGAAACTATAGTGACACTTAATCCAATCACATTCCATTCCATGTCCACATAGATTACATATTTCAAGGGAACATAATATAAATGTTCAGAAAAATGCAGGAGGGCAGCATAGCACTTCCAAGCCCTCTCATGGCAAGGTTCTCTTGTGTATATTTTGAGAAAACATGAAAATACATACATACAGAAAAATGCCATGAGGAGGAAATGGTTATTTAAACAACAATTGTATTACTGGAGAACAAAAGTGTGGTGATTTATTAGCTCTAAGTTTTTGTGTAATACTATAAATATTCCTGTACTTATTATCTTATAAATTTTAACACCTTTAGGGGCTATCACATGCTCTAACTTGGCCTCATTTCAGACAATCACCTCCAGAAGCCATTCATTTGCATCAGTCTATACTCATTACACTGCACCTTAAATAGTATGGCAAATATTTTTAAAAACCATGAGTTAAGCCTAGGTACAAATAGGTGAAGAAAGTGCTTTGAGTTATGGATACTCAAGTATATACATGCATACCCACTCTGCCACCAATTATTTCACAATTTTGATAGCGTTGCTCATTAAGCTAAAAGTATCCAGTTAAGACCATGACCAAGCACTTATATGGCTCGAGCACCCAATAACTCCTATCAAAGCTTCACCTATGGATATAGGAGCCTAACTTTAAGAATTACAATTTAAAAAACTGGGAATATGTACTTTGCAACTGATTCTCATAATGCACTGATAAACTAAATAGAGTGAATGTAAAAAGCGTTCTAAAAATATTATGCTTTTCATAAATAACTCATAGGATGCTGTCACACTGCCTGCCTATGGACAACACTTGAAGGATATCCTGTTAGATGTGCTTAGCAGGTTTCTCAAGACCTCTATTTTCTGGTTTAGCTGCAGGGGGATGCAACATGATCTCACATAAATTGATGTTTTTCAAGCTGAACCGAAGCTGTCAGGATTCTTGACCCTGGGATAGTAAACTGCTCAGGATCCTAATTGTATACAGCTTTAATTAAGCCTGAATTACCATAATTCAAATCCACCTGAAAGGTAACTGCAATGAAGAAAAATGCAAGACATTTCACACCTTCCGTCAGAGTTGGATTAGAATGCTCTTTCTGTTTTTAACTTTTATAAACTGACAAATGTTTTAAAATATATATTTTACTGTGAGACCATTTACACTGCAATTACAAAAGTTATGTCAGTATTTCCAGTTGTTGGAATTCAGAGACCGGTGGGCCTGGATTTTCCTTTTCTTAACTTTGCTTGGCATTAATCTTTGAGCTGGCCAATTTAACCGTGGTTTCAACCAAGCTGCAACTCAAGAACAAGAGATGACATGAGGGTCACTTTGACCAAGATTCATTCTTGGCAAAGAAAAAGAAGTCTAGAGAGATCTTGTCTGGATGATGAAAGTCAAAGCAAGCGATGGGCCAACCAAAATAAGGAGATTTAGTTTGGGAAAGAAGAACAATAAGCAGCAAAATGGACCCCTACCTAAGAATGAAATAGATACCTAAAATTGGGAAAGTTAGTAAAGATTTATCATATATGGTAAGCGGAAATAGGCTTATTAATATGCATTGTAGGGAATAGCACAAGTTAATTATATGATAAGAAATGTGGTATATAAGTAGAAAACAAGCTTGCACTCCAGAGTCCCTCCCAAAGAGATCCTGACAACAATCCAAGAATTCTACTCTATGCAGACACCAGGCATAGGAAATGGGAGCCCCCAGACAAGACTTCACAAATTGATCACCTGGTGCTGTCGAGGTCATTGTGCTTTGCAGTGGGGGGCATGTTATACTACTTTCTGACTAAACACAGTAATAGAATTGTAACTGCTAAAGCCTTAATAAATGTATTCTTGGTTAAGAAGTAACCATGTCCTAGTCTTGGAATGAATATCTGGTGCAGGGCCTAATTTAATATTATTTGACGTAACATATCATAGTTGCCTACTTTAAAGGTTTTTATAAATCAGGCAGAAAAAAAAAAATATTCCAGGCTGAAACTTGGAAAACAGGAAGCCTAGGTACAAATAAATGAAGAAAGTGCTTTGAGTTACGGATACTCAAGTATATACATGTATACCCACTCTGCCACCAATTATTTCACAATTTTGATAGCGTTGCTCATTAAGCTGAAAAGTATCCAGTATCCACCGTATGAAAATATTGATATAACATCATTTTTCTTTTAAATGTTGATGTTAAATCACTTTAGATGCAGGATGATAGCTGCGTCCACTCTGTTTTTGGGCCAGAATTCCAAATAGGTTTCTGTTCTTGTTAAATTCTACGCATTCAACAATTTGCATTAATAAAAATCACATGTATGAATTTACCAGGGCATTAGGCACATTGTTATGTGATGTTCACTCCTAGTTGCCTGAAGCCACATTCCAACTCCATCTCCCAACCAGAAAAACCCATAGAGGTAGCTATGGCAAAATGCAAATTCTACAACATAAATATCTATAGAACTCGACAGAGGTAATAGGCTGTCATGGAGTAGACCTGGTGTGAAGTCTCCTAACTGCATAGTTCCTGGGAGAGAGACATATTAGGTCTAGGCAAGAGACAGTATATTAACAATAGAAAACCAATAGAACTGCAATATTTTAATATTATAAAAACCTAAATCTGCCTGTCTGCTGTCTGTAATGCTTTATTCGCACTCTGACAGAAGGCAGCCCACCACCAGGATGGTTGAGACAGAGGGGATGGAGTAGCGGGGGCAAGGCCAGCACAGCTGACCTCGCCCCCACTCCCTGGACACGGTGGCAAGAGTGGACAGAAGTGGGGGCCAGGGCTG
>NW_005842720.1:57146-60682 GCF_000455745.1 Alligator sinensis
TCCCCAACCATCCGTCCCGGGGTTGGCCCCAAGCCTGCTCTTCCTGTCCCTGAGCGGGCCCAATGCGGGGAAGGGGGGAGCAAGCCCAAGCCAAGGGAAAAGCTGGGCTGCCACAGCCCAATCAGGCCCAGGCCTGCTCCTCCCTCCGCTGGTGCGGCGGGGAGGGAGGGAGCAGGCCCAGACCCCAAGCAGCAGGAGAGAAGGGGCTCCATCCCTGCCTGCTCCTCCCCCACCATCATTCTTGACGGGCAATTGGCTAGTTAGCGTATAACATCCAGACATTTTACATGAAACCCTGGAAAACCTGATACATTCTTTTATAATTTTTTGTTTCTATAAAAGGTTTACATTCAAGTAGAACCTTCCCATATAGCATGTTACCGCATTTAAAAAACCCATATGACACACTGAGTAGAGAAATATTCATGTACAGAGTTTGCAGAATATTTAAGATTTTAAAGGTTATAATATTTTCTTCCTGCATATTACACTATGGTTTTATTTAGGTTTGAATTGAGCATCCAAACTGCTTCTACATTTGTGTCTTCTCCTAATCACAAAATAAAAAGGAAGAAAACCTTACTGAAACACAAACTTTACCTGCAGAGGCTATACCCAACACTATTATCAAATAAATTAAACAACTAATCGTGAAGCCTCCCTCCTGTGAAGAAGTATTAAATCAGTCTAACCATCAGACATTACAAATTATGATGGAAATCAACAGTATAGAATCTTTTCCTTACCTGTCTACTGTCTCTCTGGGATGATGAAGAGGAGGCACTTTTATGTGATGGAGTAGATGTTTTGTGAGCAGGAGATATACCCTTTTCCTCTGAACTCATGGTTGCAGCTAATTCCTAGTGATGATCTTGTGGTGTTAAAACCATGCCAATCCTCTCTGAAACTCATGTACAAAATGAGACTGGAATGTTTTTCCACATAATTGTTTCACAGTTTATCCTCTACTGGCAGGAAGGAGATGAACTCAGCTGGCATCCAAAATTCACCTTAATTTTTAAAAAAAGAAAGGAAGGAAGAAAAAAAAGAAAGAATGAATAAGCTTTCACCCTTAAAATGTTTCACTGCTCATTTGCAAGTAAACCAGAAGAAAGATCAGCTTTATTTACACCACTAGGACTCTTGGCTGCTATGTTATAATATAGTTTCATGAATATATTCAACAGATCTCATCTTTATTTATTTTTTTTACACCTGTAGTTGGTTTGCATTTTTTTACCTGCAATTGCAGTAACATTAAAATAATTGAAGAACAGTGTCTTTGTAATTTACAAAAATCCTTTCTTCTAAAAAAAAAGTCTACAGAACTTTTACAAGGGGATTTTACCCTTAGTTGAAGTACTTTCGTGGTAGAGCTAGACTTGTCAATCAAGGTACGTTGGTAGCCACGTGTATAAAGATCCAGGCAATTTAAGAAAGCTCTACGATGCAACTTCAGAATTCCTTCCTTTAAACTTCAATTCCCAGGTTATTAGATAGAACAAAAGATTCACGTACCCAGCTGACTACAGAGCAACTTCAAATGTTACCCCAACTTCAACTACGTCTGTGCACTGTGCCAAAAAGGAAATTGAAAAGAATGTGACAGTTTAGCTTCCATTAGAATTTTCAAGCTTGTTTTAGAACTGTGGCATTTTATGTGATCTCCTTTTTATGTAGGAAATCACCTTCGGCATTTAAAAACAACCCAAGATCTAATGTACGCCACCAACACCCCTCCCCCCCCCCAGCAGGTAGTCTGTGGAGAGGGAAGGGTGGGGCAGATCAAGGCAGAGGAAGAAAAAATTATTTGGGGGCACACCTCCACAGCAGGAAAGTCCCACCCAGTCAGAGCCCCACTCAACTTACCCCTGCTCCTACCTCTGCAACAGTGTCCCTCACTGCAGGGGCCTTGACCGAGCGCCCCCGTCTCTTTCCTCCTCCATGGACCTGTTGGGCTAAGACATGCGTGTGCATGCACATGAGCACTCAGCCCCCACCTCAACCTTGAATCAACTCCAAGAGGCTCCAAGATCTACTGCAAGAGGCTCCGAGATTTACCGGTGGATTGAGATCCACTGGTTGGCGATGACTGGTTTAGAAGAATGCTTCAATGGGCATTTGAGTAAATTCAGACAATTTCTCCTATTCTACTTGTAATGAATTTGCAAACTTCATTATGAATGACAGATCCAATACCAATGTGTTACGATGGAGGGAAACAAAGAGTAAACCACAAAAATGCCTTTTTTGTCCTTTCATTCTTTTTAATAAGTAGGTGCAATATAAACATAGATCCAATACTGTGTTAAGAGTCTGTTTTTCCATTAGCTTTGGATAAAACTGCTCCTTGAATGAGCTTCCCCATTTTGAAGCTGACATTTACTTTCTCTACTCATTCAATAACATTTTCAGATTATGTGGTCCTTCAAATAACCCTTGACAATGGTACTGAGGAAGAATGAGATGAGTCAAGAAACTAGGAAACCTGGAGAGGACACATGTAAAGCCTCACTCATAACAGTACATTAGTGCAAGAGATTAGCATTCTGATGCAGGGCACCAGAGGCTGGAGAACATCATGCCTTGTGGCCACTTCTCAATCCTGTATTGTCAATATTAAAAAGCAGGAATCTGTGGATATTAAAAACTATCTAGTCTCCTACAAGAAACAGGTTGCGTAAGGCCATTTGGTAGTGATGAGAAAACCAGAACATAATTTGGGCTGTATGATAGCTGTTTTGTGTGCATTTTCTGTAAAGAACATTCTAAAGCAGAGATGTCAGAGATACAAGTCACAGAGCCCCACAGTCTGGTCCACAGTCCTGCTCCCAGTCTCAGAGCTGACCTATGTATGGCACACTGGACCAGCCCGTGTAGCCTGGTTCAGATGGAGCAGGCACTACATGAGCTGGATCTGGCATGTGGGAGAGGAAGGGAGGGGGTTCCATGAGCCCAACCTAACCCATGAATTGGCCCCACACTCATCCAGCCCAAGAAGCCAAGCAAGTTTGACACCCCCACTCAAAAGAGCAAGTTATTGTAAAACATCCATGTAGATGACTACTACTCTGCAAGCAAAATGTGAAATAGCACTTCAGATTGTACCTTTAGGAAGGCAGAGGAGTTGAAGATAAATCAATGTACCAGTAAAAATGTATTTTTCATATAAAGCTGAAATATACCCGATGAGATGTCTATCTAGTAATTTGTACCTATATTTTCAGTGGCTCAACTAAGAAAGGGTGGGGGGGTGGAAATCTTCTTTGGAAATGGTTTAGGATCTCCATCCTGATCTCTTGTTTGTGTGAATCTGCCTTTGGAATGTTTGAGCATAGAGTAAAAGAGACTTCTTGTTCCTGGAAGTTCAGTTTTCCTGGTTTGAAGATGGTGGCATGTTGCAATGCTCATATTCCCACAGTCAAGTGTTTCAAATGACAGGAAGAGGAAGGAAAAAAAATCAGCCATATTGATTTTGGAATTGCACTTAAGTCCAAGTATTAAGTGGGGCTGGATAGCTCTGCCTAACATTCCTG
>NW_005842720.1:60713-63845 GCF_000455745.1 Alligator sinensis
AGCATTGACCCAACACTTCAAAATTTCCTCCCACTTTCCCCCAACATGAGGAACCACATAGCAGATGTAGTTAAGTTTACTTGAAGGTTAAAGAAGGTTTCCATGAAGTAATGCCATTGATTCATGTCATTTGGCTAACTGGATGTCCCTTATATAATTTTGATTATCTGGATCAAAAATACCGAGATCCACCATAGAATCTATATTTCCTTTTGAGCTGCAAGGTCAACTTAGTCCTTGAATTTACCGTATTTTTTGCATACAACAAACATTTCTTCCAAAAAGTAGCTGCTGGAAATTGAAGTGTGCATTATACATGAGGAAATACAGTAACAACGATTTCTGCTGTCTAAGCTCCTGTCTGGTGAAAGTGAAAGTAACTATACACAATCTACAGGGAGCAGAACAATGAGCAGGTTTGGCTTCCTAGCTGTTGCTATTCAGTTGCTCTGAAGGAAAGATTTTTTTTTTCATTTTATCGTTCAAAAACAATGTGTATTTTTTTTATGACAGGTGTGTTGTATGTGAGAAAATACAGTCTTTACTTAAAGGAAGTTTCCATGGCAGCACTATCTGTGTAGACTCAGCACTGAGCCTACCCAAGGGATATTTAGTGATAACAAGTATCTACTTTTTCTGTGGATCAGTTTTCCATGACCTCAAGCAGACCAAGTGTTGCCATAGAGTTATATATAGCTCATGGCTTCATTTCAGGCTGTTCTGAGGTAGGTAGAGGAAGCATCTCTTGTGACAAAGGGAAGGAAAGAAAAATCTCTCTAAAAAAATGCCCAAAGCATCTTCTGATCTAAAATAACACAGCAAGTAATAGCCAGACTGACCACTGATGCCTGGCTTAACACAAGATGTGGTGGTGGCAGATTAATTTAAAATTGTTAACTTTATTATTTACAATACTACATCATTTTAAACAAAGACTTGCAAACATCCTCAGTGATGACAGAACAAGGAGCAATGGTCTCAAGTTGCAACAAGGGACGTTTAACTTGGATATAAGGAAAAACTCTCATTAGGAGGGTGGTGAAGCACTGGAACTCATTATGTAGAGAGGTGGTAGAGTCTCCAACCTTGGAAGTTTTTAAGACCCAGCTAGACAAATCCTTAGCTGGGAAGATCTAGCTGGAGATGGTCCTGCTTTGAGCAGGGGGTTGGACTAGGTGAATTCCTGGGATCCCTTATAGCCCTAATTTTCTAGGATTCTATGGGCATTTATACAAGTACCTTTTTATCCCACAATGTGCCAGAAATCTGCTGCTTTGGAGCAGGCTCAATTAATTGCATTGCGCTCACCACACGCCGTTGTATAAGCTGCGAAATGCATGTCAGTGCACAGAAAATGGCAGTGGTGTGCTTTTGAACTAAAGCACCTCTGAGGTGTTTTAGTTCAAAAGCGTGCAGCCGCCATTTTATTTGTGCCGATGCACATTTCGCCACTTATACAGCTGCATACGTCACAGCACTGGGAGCTTTTCAAAGCACCTGGCACTGCAGTGCTTGTATGTGTAAAAAAGCCCTATGATTCTAAGTATAATTTAGGACAAATGTCCTTGCAGTAGACTTACTTCTTTTTCAAGGACCAGTTGAGATGCATACAGAGTCTGCATAATACTAATTAAAATAGTTTCAAAGCACATTTCTTCCTCAAAACAAACATTCTGAGTTTACACTTCTTTGGGCCCATGTCCAAAAGACCTGTCCTACTTTCCAAGGAAGATACCTAAGTTCTCTCTAGTCCCTTTTGAAGGCTTTACACTGGAAAAGATCTGTATTATGTTGGATTTGCCTGAACCTCTTGTTTTATTGGGAAAACTGAATCATAGGGATGTTCTCCTATAAAGGAAAGACCTTGAGAATCAGAATCTGTCGAGCTGATACCTTTTTTCTTCTTTTCCAGTTTCTCAGATTTATATGTGGAAGGAAAGAGAAATTAGCCTCTCAAGAGGCTGACACTGAGAATAATCTAACTAAAAGGGTTTTCCCTTTTTCATTTTAGAACAGGTAGGACAATAACAGCTATTGGACAATAGGACAATAACAGCTAGGACAATGACGGCTATTGCTAAGATATCAAACAACAGGGAATCTGACAGAACTGCAACTGCTACTATACTATAGAAATAAAGAGTAATACCTGGAAAGGGTCATTCTTCCGAAATGACTCCAGAATTTTACGGATGTTTCCTAAACCCCTTCTGTAGTAAGAGATGGGGGAACGACTGGATACACACCTTGCTGGGTTCATCTGACCCCAGCAGTCGTTCCTGCCTAAGAGCAGAGGAGCTGGACCTGATGATCTCATGAGGTCCCTTCCAGCCCCTAACTCCTATGAATCTATGATCCTGCACAGACAGCAGATATTTTGTTTCACTGACCACACCAGATACAGGGGGTGATTCACATCCTTTCCCACAGATGTCATTAAAGGAAATGGTCTGGAACAAGGCATGGGGATGCAGGCAGGGACAGGATCTTCTGCCCATTCTCTTGTTCTTCCAGGATTAGGCCTAACAAGGATAAATGACAGAGCAGTGAGGCATGGATGCCCTGCATCATGAGCTAGGTCCTGTTAGCCCTGAAAGAGTTCAGCAAAGAGAGCAGGATCCCACTAGTTAGGTATGCAGCCATGGCAGCTTCCATGTAAACAGTGTCCTCTTACCCAATGGACGGGGTAGGACGGCAGCATGTGCAGTATCCATGCCATTATCTTGGCATGGACACTGCTGCCTGGTAGACAGAGCAGGGTCTGGATAGTCCATTAGGAAAGGGTTCAGAACTTCTAATTTGTCTATTCCTAAGGTTCTCTGTGAGGAGTTCCTGCAAGAAATACCTCCCCAGACATGTTCTGGAAGCTGCTGCAGCCAGCTACCATTGCATCTGGGGGTTTCAGCAAGTTTGCTATAATACCCATGCAGATAAATAACAACTGGAGACTGCCAAGCATCTGATAAACCAAGTAGATAAAGAATGGAAAATGTCCCTGTCTGCCTGAAGCAAAGGGTTTTTTTGGTGATATCTTTTCAATAAAAGATGTCCAATAAGAGAGATCACTCCCAAAAACCTTGCTTCTCACAGATTTCCTAGGCCACTGTGGCCTCAAAAAACACTACCACCATT
>NW_005842720.1:63861-68870 GCF_000455745.1 Alligator sinensis
ATTCCTGCTTCTTCTGTTTTGCTGTTGCTCTCTGAGACTAGGGACAGAAGTTACACATAAACAGGTATAAGTGATCAGAAACTGGTTCAAAACCTGTAACATAACAGAAGTTCACTGCGCAGAAACTGCTTTCAAAATCACTGAAACTGGTTTAAGATAAACCTGTATGGATGTAGTCAGACTTAACTGATTTAGGCTAAATCAGTTTATCTTCTGTCCCAGTTCCCCCCCAGATTCAAGTTAACTCATAGTCCCCCTAGTATCCCAGGATGCTTTGTACTTCCTGCAAACCCCTCCTCCTCGCAGAGTGGGCTGGCTACTTAGGCCCAAGCTATCTGCTCCTGCTGAGCAGGGAGGCATGCTCTAGTGCCCCCCAGCTTCTGACCTGGGCCACTGCAGGCATGTCGCTACATTTCCAGAATTAAAAGTGAATGTCTCTTCATTTGCTTATTGGTTCAGTCTATGCAATTTAGACTAACCTACAAAGATTGACTCTCTACTAACCTACAAAGATTGCCTTTTGACTCTCTGTACTTAGCCTGAAAGAGAACTAGTAATTATAAAGCCTTCTCTCAGTTACTGGAGGCATAATGAACTGGCTGGCTACCCTACATTTTTGCAGGTATAGCCAGTCCTAGTCTGCTTTGATCCGCAAAACAAGATCTGCCCCTAGAGCTGCAAATTCACCCTGTCAAGAAAAATAACAAGGTCAGTTAAATCTGATGCAAGATCATATTTAAAAACATACTGTTGTTGGGACTAAGAAATCATTTTGTGTATGTGGTGCTTATCAAATGACTACCATACCAACAAATGCTACCAGTGCTAAATTTCCATAGAGCACTGTCCAAGGAGTGCTGGCCTAAACAAGTGAGTTCTCAAACTTTCCAACCATTCCTTCCAGCTACACTAGAATTCTCTCTTGCCACGATGCTGATTTAATCTTTTTGATTTGTGCTAGTTTCCTAAGTGACCAAACTCTCTGCAATCTTGAACATAAACAACCAACCTGTGTTTGTTTCACAGCTAATTCTTTTGTTTTCTCATAACTTATTACTATTTATATTTGTTATCACTATTCATATTTGTTTAAATGTAGAGGAACAGTCATTAACAGTATTAAATGTTTCAGGTATCTGTGGTTGTTATGGTATATTCTTATCCTGAATGTACTGTTACCACGAATACTAGGAGGGGAAAACACCTAGTTTTTAAAGATACACTGCATGGGGCCAGAGTCTACCCTGGTATAAGTAAATACAACTCTTTACAAGTCAATAAATTTGTACCCTTCTACACTATAGATGAATTAGGGAAAAGTGATAATCAGAACTTCAGAAGAGTACTTCTCTTCATAATCTGCCCTCCCACACTATTTTTGTCCATTCGTCTGAAATCATAATTTCAGAATAAATAGGTCTCTACAGTGCTTCTTGCCTCCTTCGTCATGACAGCCCACACACTGAAAAGGTAATAAATTGAGATTCCAGTTGAGGTCCTTCCTTCTTCCTGTGTCAGGTTGAGGATGGCTAGTCCATTTTAATAATGTTGCTATACAATACAAATAGTACAAATATATTTTGTAAATATGTGGAAAATATTTAATTTAGTGTTGGCACAGGAGGATGGTGACTTCAGGTTTGTCTAATCCGGGGTAGGCAATTATTCCAGTTGGAGGGCCACTTAAGTTCTGGTGAGCTGTTGAGAGCCACACACAAAATATTTTAGAACACATCATTTTAAAATATTATAAATTAAAAACAAATCATATACTAGCAATCAAACATCTACTATAACATATTTTAATTTCATCTCAAAATTTTTTTGCCCTGACTGATGTTTTTTGAGTACTGTATATAGAGGCAATTACATAATAGACTCTTACTCTTGTATATTGTTTGTGGGGGGAGATTTGTAGAGGGGGTGTGGGTGTGTGTGAAGAGGGATGGGGGGCATGGATGTGCATATGGGAGGGGTGTGTGGAGGGCTGTGGGTGGGGATGGGGAGTGGATGCATGCGTGTGTGTGGGAGGCTACCACACTAGGTCCCAGGAGTAGGCCCAGGAAGGGCGTGAGGGCAGAGGGCGTGTGCAGCAGAATTTGCTGGGGTGGTGCTGGTGTAGGTACATTCCACTGCCCACTACTCCAATCTGGCCTGTGACTGCCCCTGCAGTGCTCTGCATGAGGCTGCGGGCCTCACCTGCTCCCACCTGGAGCAGCCTGCCCAGTCTCAGCCCCACCCTTGCCCAGAGTGCACAGCTTCCCAGCAGGGCTGCTCCCAGTGCACCTGAAGCCACCCAGGTACTGCTCTGCTCCCCCTGCCTTTAGTGGCTCCTCCTGCTCCTCCTTGCTGAGCCACTCCAGGTGGGAGAGACCAGCAGCTAGGTGGCTCCTGCCCCAGCATCCAGAGCTCTAGCACCAGGTGGCCTTCCACCCACTCAGCATGATGAGCGCCACCTCTAGGTGGCTGAATGAATGGAAGGTAGCTGAGAGCTGGAGCCCCACACACTGGGGCAGGAGCCCCCTGGCTGCAGTTCCCCCCTGCCTAGCTGGTGATGTGGTTTCCTGAATGCATCCCCATGGCTGCTGCTGCTTCCCTCCATTACCTGCTGCCCAGAATGACACTGCAGGGGCAGGAGGAGGAAGAAGAGCCATCACTGAAGGTGGGGGGAGCCAATCAGTACCCAGGTGGCTGCAGCAACAGTGGGAGTGGCCCCACCAGGAAACTGCACACTGGCCAGGGTCAGCAGCAGGCATAGGAGGGAGTGTGGTACACACCACCCTGGGCAGAAGTCAGCGGGGCTCAGCCCCATGAAGAGTGCTGTGGGAACAGCCTTGTGCCAGCTCCAATCAGTTGGGCCAGCTCCAATCAGTTGACAAGCCAGATTCAGCCATATTTTATCCACTTCTAGTCTAATCCATTCTAGAGGTGTCCAGGAAGGGTAAGTAGGTAGAACAAAGCTATGGGCCAGCAAGTAGCTTTCCAGAACAGCAACTCTATAAATGTTCTCCAGTCCCAAGCTACTGTAAAGTGCTTCCTATTCACATTTCAAATACAATACAATTAAATTGTTGACACTTGAGCTAAACTCTGTGGTTGCAAGACAACCAAACTCTTAAACTGTTTGAACCTAATATCAGGTTGTTTTCTTGCCAATGAAGAAATAAATGGAAAACCACACCATCTTTCTTAATACTGATGTAAACACTGCTTCTTATTCCATTAAAAAACTAAGAACTTTACAATATCTATGATACAGCTTTCAATTTGAATTTTCTGATGCATCAGATTTTCAAGTACCTCATTACCTGCTCAGTGAAAACACTTCAGCCAATAATAACACAAGCATTAACAAAATTAAATATTTCTAGTATAGAGGTTCCTAATGATTTTAAAAGAATTATAGACAAAATTAGGAAAGGTGACTGAAAAAACAGGCAGACATTGTAAGCATGAGAGAAATTATTAATTAATTTATCACCAATATCTCTATTTTATAATGTAACATAACACAGAATCTAAAGAAGGATGCCCCAAAATTCAGCTTTCCTTTTCTGGTACATTGAATTTAGATTCTGTTTCTTCAGATCTTCATATCTTATCTTCCAAATTTTGCCTGAAAGTTGAAGCAATCGAACTTCTTAAAAGCATATCAAAAGCGATAAACTTTAAAAATCTCCTGGAAATACTACTGCCTCTCCACAGCTAAGACCAAAGCCAACTTCTTTTAGAAAACTAATTTTGATCATCCTATTAAATTTATCAAAGCTATACTAAAACATCACACATGGTTTTGCTCCTTTTCCATTACAGCTGCTTAGAGTTTTATCAGTGACTTCAGTGGGAGAAGGGTCAAGCCATAGGCCAAGGTAGAAACAGGAGGGAAATTAGACAAATTCAGGAAATGAGAATTCCAAAAACAGTAACATAGTTTTTAAACATGTTTTAGCTTTATTTGAGTTGTGATAATTGCAGCTTTATATTAACCCTTTTTTCTTGATAAAAACTAGGCCTTAACCAGTTGTGGGAGGTTTCTTGTCAGAATTATGTAGGTCCAATTCTGCTATTAATATCGTACAATATGCATCTTCCTGGGAAAGTACTCAAGTCAATGGGAGAACTCATGGGCTACAACAGGGGTGGGCAAAAAATGTGGCCTGCGGGCCAGATGTGGCCCGCCAGGTCATTCTATCTGGCCTGCGTGGCCCCTAAAAAAATTTAGAAAATTAATATTTATCTGCCCCTGGCTGCCTGTCATGCAGTCCTCCATGGCTTGTGAAAACTCAGTAACTGGCCCTCTGCCCAAAATAATTGCCCACCCCTGGGCTACAATATTACTCAACGTGCATAATGGGTAGCTAAAAGAGGCCATTGGTTATTCAACCCTGTTTATAAACACCCTTTTGACTGCAAGGTACTTCTAACTGTAATGTCAGAACTGTAATCTCAGAGAATTTGTAGAGCACAAAAACACCATATAAAATTTAGGAATCCTGGGTAGCACAGAGAGGCTTTACTCTGACCTTTGTAAGACCTGTGCACTTTATACCAAATGTATTTCACAAACATGTAGTTTGGATACTAGGAACAAGACGAGGCAGACGTCTGAAAACAAGAAAGTGACAGCGCTGGAGAGATTATGAAAACCTAGAGCATAGGCTAGCAACCTTGTAGAAGTGGTAGAGCTTAGTCCGACAGTAGGCTGCCACTTGCAACCTGGCCTTCCTTGTGCCAATTCCCATGTTGCTGAATTGCTGCTGATGTCCCAGATTCATGAACCAGACATAAATCACTTGAAGCCCAGATCCAGCCCCTGAGCCATCAGTTGTTGACTTCTGATCTAGAGGAATTACCACAGAGATGGGAATTCTAGTTCCACCTCTGCTCATTGGACTCAATATTATTTTAAACTTACAGAACACTTCATAAATGTAACAACTCTAAACCATCTATCTAGGCTTCAAAACATCTCTATGAAACAGGGAAATGTTGCCTCATTTTGCATGTAG
>NW_005842720.1:68911-80512 GCF_000455745.1 Alligator sinensis
CAACATGTAGAAATGCATGGAGAAAAAACCCACATCATACTTATAAGCTCACCAGTGCTACACTCACTAGCACCATAACTGAAAGAAACTTGGGGGTCATGATTGACCACAAGATGAACATGAGTCACAAATGTGATGCTGCAGCCAGCAAAGCAAATAAAACTCTGGCTTGCATTTTACTGATGCATCTCAAGCAAGACCCAAGAAGTCATCCTCCCGCTTTACTTGGCCTTGGTGAGGCCGCAGACGGAGTACTGCATCCAATTCTGGGCTCCACACTTTAGAAAGGATGTAGAGAAGCTTGAGAGATTCCAGAGGAGAGCCACACACATGATTAGAGGCCAAGAGAGCAGGCCTTATGAGGGGCTGACAGTCATGGGACTCTTCAGCTTGGAGAAGCGAAGGCTCAGGTGTGACTTAGTGGCAGCCTATAAGTATAAGGAGTATGAACTGGGAGAATGTCTGTTCACCAGGGCACCCCAAGGGAATATCAGGTCTACCGGTCACAAACTGCTGTAAAACCATTTTAGACTGGACACAAGGAAAAACTGCTTTACCGTCCACAGCTCCAGAGTCTGCAATAGACTTCCTTCAGAAGTGGTGAAAGAACCTACTCTGGATACCTTTAAAAAACGCTTGCATGCTCATCTTGCTGGGGTGATCTGCTCTTGTGAGGTCTCTTCCAATTCTAATGTCTATGAAATCATTTAGCCTCTAAGTTCATTTTTCTTCTGCTTATTTGCTTCATAGCTGTCACCTGTACTTTGAATAAGCCCAGTTTTCCTGCCTCAATGATTTTATGCAGTAGTTATCACCTATTTACAAATTCCTGAAGGGGTGAGAACCTCTTCATATTTAGTTTGACTTGAGCATTCCACTGCTAATTCATTTTTATTTTTTAAATTGGATATGAAATACAGTAGATGGGCTGAAAGGAGGTGACATTTACTCTACTACTTAGAATTTTATTATATGCATTTACTACATTCCGTTCACAATTTAATTATAATACTGACAATTTATCAGATGCAACAGCTAATTAAATTGGATTATAGTAAGTGGGAAATGTTTTGTTATAGTGAGGGAGCTGTGGGGAGGCACTGGTTACCTATGCCAGGGATAATAGTGGGACCTCCTTGACTCTTAATTCAACAGTTGGATTTAAGTATATTCTGCTCACTCTGTGATGGGTTTCCACTTGGTTTTAGTTACCATTTTTCTTGTATTGGAATTCTAAGGTCTTTTCAGTATATGCCCCTTGTAAATCATTGCATCCAGAAAGCTGCTGATAGTACAGTAGTTAGTTCCAGAGAGAATTTGCCCCTATCAACTCTGTTTTGTGCTCTGGTTAAAGAATACAAAATGCAAGTTATCCCAGGGCACCATTTTTCCTAAAGCTGGCTATGATTATACAAAGAAAATGACCCTGGTGAATAAGGGTTTGGGGGGCTGGAAAAAATTGACAATCACGGACCTCAGGAATATAATGGACTTCATTGGGTCACAGAAGCACTCAAATGGCCAATCTTTTTGATATTTCAAAAAAAGACATTCTTTAAAAAAAAAAAAAACACAGTATTCCTTATAATGCAAGAAAAACCCTCTGGCAGTTTCTGGAAGAGGAATTTTTAGAAAAAGGTGCCACAGCCCCCCCAGCACTAAACAGACAATTTTTTTTTTTTTATCGTGTGGACTGACCATGTCGACTTGCTTACCGATTTCTACTATAGTTTCAATGGTTGCCACCCATTGATCAAATTCTCTCTGGAAATAACTACTATACTATCAGCAGCTTTCTAGATGCAATGATTCACAATCCAGGATGGTATTCCACTAACCAGTATATACAAAAACCCCACAGACCACCGTGCTTACATCCACAAAACCAGCAGTCAACCCAAACACACCAAGAAAGCTGTATTGTACAGTCAGATGCCCAGATACCACCTCATTTGCTCTGAGGAAAATACCTGTAACACTTACCTTGCCAACCTGAAAACTACCCTCACCCAGCAAACAGTTACAACCAACAATCAGGCCTTAAGAGAAATATTCCCAACCCCACTGCTCCTGTCTTTCAAACAAACCCTAATCTGTCCCAACTCACCTTCAGAAGCAAACTCCCCACTGATCAATACACACCAAATATAACACAATCCTGCCTTAAGAATAAATGTAAAACCTGCTAATTCATCGTAATACTATAAAATAGTCTCCAAAAGAAAACCATCAGAGTCCACAGATCGTACACGTGTATTCCAGAAACTGGAACACCAGATCCAATGCATGAAATACTCTCATGGAAACTCTATGGGTGAAACCAGAAAAACAAACAAACAAACTAAGCTCCAGAATGATCCAGGAAAAAGATAAATGGCAGAGCCCCACAAACACTGGCTGGAGAACCCTTTTCAATAAACACTGCTCACTTTTTGACTTCATAATACTTGTGCTCAAGGGAAATCTACAAAACGCTTCCAAAAACAGGGCTGGCAACAAAAATTCATAACTTCTTGACACCAAAAAACCCAGGGTGTCCCAGGGGCATGAAGGAAAACGGACAGGAGATCCCTTCTGCAGCATGGGTTGAGGTGGGGACACCCCTCCATGACAATAGGAAAAGCCCCAAGAACAGAGCAAACTTACCTTTCACAGGTGCAGCTGGGCCAGACGAGCTGCAGAGGGGCAGAATGCCCACACAGTTTGTCAGTCGCTTTTATCTGTGGGGTCTGGCATCTAATTAAAGAACACGCCACCCTGGACAGCAAGTGAACTGGGCCAGAGGAGGGCGTTGAGGGATGGCGAGGTCGTCAGATGCAGGATGTGCGAGTGGGGGGCAGGCTGAGGCCCCACCCTGGAATTTCAGTTATGTTTTTCTTTTGATTCATTTTAAGCCCTTGGGTCAAAGAAAAAGCCCACAAGCAATGCTCGGAGGGCTGAAAGAGCCAGGACCACACATGGGACCCCAACACCCAGAGACCCGACCCATTATCCGGGTTGCCTCACTGCCCTGAATACACCCGAGTGACAAAGGAAAACTGTTGTGAACCCTGAGGGCCAGAACAGAGGGGACGGGAGGCAGCACCTGAGTGTAGTCAAGTTGACCATCATTTAGCTGTCCCCAGAAGATGGCGAATGGTTGGGGTGCAAGGGAAGTGGAGCCTCAGGAACATCCACTAGTGATGATGCCTGGTGCACAAGAGGGTAAGAGGGTATCCTACTACTAAATGAAATATCCAAGATGTGGCAGGCGAGTATCAGGGTATCCCTCGGGGAGAGCACCACCCACCATCATGGCAGCAGGAGCAGCCTCCATGGCAGACTCTGGGTGCCCGTTCCAGGGCCACCAGAGAGAGGCTCCACGAAGTCAGGCGGGTACACAGGGAATAAACACACAGACGTTGAATGTTTGGCTCATTATAATCTACCTGCTAATACCTCATTGCTCTAGTATCTTCCTTTTTCAAAAGTTGTGATCTTTCACTTATCAGGTTATCCCTCCTATTTCACTTCTCTGTCTGCTTATCCCTATGTTGTCTCTTTTCTCTTTTTACAGCTCTGCTGCGTTCCTTTTAGCAGAATGTTTTTATTTACATAGAGAGTTTTTCACAAGCCATTGATCTATTCATTACTTAACTCAGATCACATCTGCTTCTTTTTTAGACCTGAGGATGAGTATTTCAGGCTTGAAAGCTTGACTAAGGTTGCAGACAGAAGTTACAATTTTCAGCTGATCTGGCCACAGAAAGTGGTCTATAGCCATGACCAAACAAGTGCATGGTTGCAGACTGCTTAAAAAAAGGGATGATGAGGTGAAAATCTGAACCCTCATTGCATGAGGGGTCAGATGAAGACATTTCAAAACATAGCGTCTTCTGTAACTTGTGTCTTTCTGCCTGCCAGCCTCCAAGCTGTTTTCAGAATGGGAGGGGAGAAAGGGAGCAGAGAGTTCAGACTGGGGGGTTTTCTACTCCCGTTGGAGAGTGTGTGCGTGGGGGGGGGAGCTTGGAGGCCCCCCCCCGACGTACGGAGGCTCCAATTCACCCATGCCACCCTACAGTGCTGGCTGGGGATCCCCTAGAATGAGCTCCCTCTGCACCCCTTCCCCCACCTCCGCTCCCCTTCCCCCCCTCCCATTTTAAAAACAGGGACAGGCTGACAGGGAGGAGGAGCCATTGCTAGGGGAAACCAGCTTCAGGCTCCCAGCCAACAGCTGGATTCCCCTCCCCCCTGGAACCAACAGTGAACTTGTTTGATCCAAGGGAATGGGGAGCTGCACTTCTGTCTGTGACTAAAAATCCCTACCAACCAGGCAGCTGGTCCCATGAAAGATATCAGCCCCTCAAAAAATATCCTTGACTCTTCCAGTTGCCAGACCTGCTTCCCTCGTGTACTGCTCCTGAATTGTTTTTAAAAGTTCACTGATAAGCATTTCTCAGCAATTCTTCTGTCACAAATAGAAATGGAGGGAGGAGTACAGAAGAGTACCCTTGGAACAACTTCACTGACATTGCTGAGAAGACCTGTACCGCATCACAAAAATGGAGAGCTCTCCAAGGTAACACAGCCTAGCCAATGACACACTGCATGACAGGAGAATTGGCAAGATGACAGTCCAGGAAGGGTGGTTGTTCCTAAAGGAGGCAATCCTTTGGGCACAGAGGGAGACGATCCCGGTATGAGGGAAAAGGGGGAAAGGAGCCAAAAAACTTCCTTGGCTAAACAGGGAAATCCAGGGAAGCCTAAGGGCAAAAAAGAAGGCATATAGGTGGTGGAAGCAGGGGGAAGCTACCAAGGAGGAGTATACGTACTTAGCCCGCATTTGCTGGGAGGCAGTTAGAAAGGCTAAAGCAACTACAGAGCTGAGGCTGGCAACACAAATTAAAGAACACAAAAAGTCTTTTTTTTAGGTATGTAGGGAATAAAAGGAAGGCGCAGGGCAGCATAGGACCCCTACTGAACAAGAAGGAGCAATTAATGATAGACAGGGGGATAAGGCTGAGCTATTCAATGAGTTTTTTGCCTCAGTGTTCTTGAACAGGAGTCAAAATAAGTCTCCTAATGAGCTCTTAGACGGGTATCAGAGGGGCACCAGCCCACCAACTGTCAACGCTGACTTGGTGCAGTCACTTAGATGGACTGGATGTGTCCAAGTCAGCAGGCCCGGATGAGCTGCATCCGAGGGTACTGAAGAAATTGGTTGGTGTCATAGCAGAACCACTGGCACGGCTGTTTGAGCGCTTGTGGCACTCGGGTCAGGTCCCGGAGGACTGGAAAAGGGCCAACGTGGTCCCTATTTTCAAGAAGGGGAGAAAGGAGGATTCGAGTAATTATAGGCCAGTCAGTCTCACCTCCATCCTTGGAAAGGTCTTTGAAAAAAATATGAATGATCATAATCATGGGAGTCCAGTGGGAAAAATAATGCAGCAGGGAAAGCAGCATGGATTCGTAGCAGGTAGATCATGCCTGACAAATCTGGTTTCGTTTTATGACAGGGTCACAAAATGCTTAGATGCAGGAGTAGAGGTGGATGTCATTTTCTTGGATTTTAGCAAGGCCTTTGATCTGGTATCTCATCCCATTCTCATAAACATATTAAGAGGCTGTGATATAAATGTTTACACGGTCTGGTGGGTGGCAAATTGGCTTAGTGGTTGCACCCAGAGAGTGGTAGCAGACGGGTCGGTATCGACCTGGAAGGATGTGAGTAATGGGGTCCTGGACCTGTACTCTTCAGTATCTTCACCAGTAAAGACGTGGATGTGGGTGTGAAGTGTACTCTGTCCAAGTTTGCGGACAATACTAAATTGTGGGGTGAAGTGCACACTCTGGAGGGTAAGGACTCTGGAGGTGGACCTGGACAGTTTAGAAAAGTGGGCAGTACACAATAGGATGCAGTTCAACAAGAACAAGGATAAGGACAAGTGCAGAGTGCTGCACCTAGGGCACAAAAATATCCAGAACAACTACTGCCTGGGAAGTGACCATGTCAGCAGCACAGAAACGGAAAGGGATCTCAGAGTCATAGTGGACTCCAAGATGAACATGAGTCGTCAGTGTGATGAAATCCTCAGCAAAGCTAACCACACTTTATCATGCATCAGCAGATGCATGAGAAATAGATCCAAGAAGATGATACTTCCCCCCTCTATGTGGCATTGGTCAGATCGTAGTTGGAGTACTACATCCAGTTTTGGACCCCATACTTCAAGAAGAATGTTGATAGACTCGAGAGGGTCCAGAGGAGGGCCACTCGTATGGTTAGGGGCTTACAGGACAAGCCCCTAAAGAGAAACTGAGGGACCTGGACCTCTTCAGCCCCTGCAGGGGAGAGCTGAGAGGTGATCTTGTGGCTGCCTACAAATTCATTAGGGTGACATAGCAAGGGATTGGAGATGCTCTGTTCACCAGGGTCCCTCTTGGGGTAACACCGAACAATGGTCACAAACTGACAGAGAGCAGATTGAAGCTAGATATCAGGAAAAACTTCTTCACGGTAAGGGTGGCCAATATCTGGAATGCGCTTCCAAGGGAGGTGGTGCTCTCCCCTACCTTGGGTATCTTTAAAAGAAGGCTGGATAGGCACCTGGCTGGGGTCATCTGACCTCAGCACCTTTTCCTGCCTCAATGGTCTGTTGAGGTCCCTTCTGACCCCAGCATCTATGAATAGCATGTGCTCCCATGAAGTATCAGGCTCAAAATTTCT
Organism: Alligator sinensis; assembly: GCF_000455745.1. NCBI lineage: Eukaryota > Metazoa > Chordata > Crocodylia > Alligatoridae > Alligator > Alligator sinensis. The sequence continues at coordinate 75,618 of NW_005842720.1, forward strand.
CCAGTCCCAAAAGCATTATAAGTCATGTTGATAAGGCAACAATATATGACTGCTCTACCCAGTTTCAGAAATAACCTCATACCCTGTATAGTATAGAAAAAGCAGCATTTGAAAGTTCTTGCTGAGTTGCTCCAGATAAAGTCAAATCTAAGACACATTTCTGTAAAAAAAAAAAAAAAATGTGTATTGTTCCCCAAAGGCTAGTTGTTTCTTATAATGAATTCTTTTCCACATGGTTGCTCAACATAATTTATTGGTTGATTAATATCTTAGGTAGTGTAGGAATAATTTGACAACACAATTTAGGGGGTGGAAGTAAGGATGTAGACATAAACAAATTAAAAATGCATCAGGCTGACAAAATTTTTTAATCACTTTGACCTCAGCATTTCTTCATAGTGGTCTATCAGTAAAGGAGGGAAGAGCTTTTATGTGTTGTTTTGTGGTTGTATGGAACTGTCAGTTTATGCCACTAGCCACTGTATAGTGCTCTTTATACTTTACTAAATGTTCCACTACCACCCATATTTCAGATCTTTTTAGATGCAATAAATTCATAACCCTGCTTTCATCATGGCCCAAGGCAATAGGTTATAAATGTTGCATATGAAAAATACAATAAAAACAATAGATCTCAATAATGTAGCAAAGTGCTGGTGATTTAATAACCTGCTTATGGGAAATGAGCTATCTGTCTTTTTTATTAAATAGAGAATCAATCTCTTCATAGCCACTAACTCAAGTTCAGCCACATCAGCATTTAAGGTTAATCTCTGGGGAAAAGCTCTGGACTTCTACACCACCAGAGAGTTACATTCCAGGGTGAACTGACTAAGAAATCCTAAGCAATTAAAGGAACCTAAAATTATACAGATCAGAAGAGAAGACAGCACAAGGAACTAATATATTTTAGAGCTGGGGAATAACTTCTTCTAATAATTTACCTGAACCCAAGAAAAAAAGAGGGAGAATTATCTCTGTCAATGGAGTTCTCCATTACTATTGATTTCCTATTGTAAATGTTAATTAAGAGATCTCAGAAATGTAAATTAGTACCTCTTAAGGTAACTGGGGTCAGCATTAGCCAATATATTTGAGGAAGAAGGCAAGGCAGGATGCTACCCTGCCTGACTTCAGACTAACATGGCTAACCAGCTGTCTCTCTCTGCCCGAGGGAGAGAAAAATATTTAGGCTGTGTACGCACATTCAAATGATTTTGGAGAATTCTCTCAGGTTTGTTTTCCTGGTAGAAAGACTCACCCAGAGACCCCTGAATAGACATTTGAATGCTGAGCCCCTAAAGAGCAGAAAACTTGTAGTGCTGATGCTGCATATCCAGGGGGCCCTGTACGCACATTTCAGAGTGCTTTGCAGATTCCCTCAGTCTGCCTGGAGACAGATGGCAGCAGTGCACAGGGCAGCCCTGACCAACTCAGATAGCTCAGTGTCAGCCCGTGTCTGCCCGCATCACAATGTAGAGATTGTGCGGGGGGTATATAATCTGCTTGCTCCCTACCTGGATGGAGCAGTAGAATCCAGCTGAAGCAACACACTGCCTCCCGGGTGGGAGAAAAGGCAAACCACCTGGGATGCTGGAGGACTGTGTTATGGTTTCTCTCAGAAAGGAATGTGTACAGACATTCGCTCTCTAAGGAGAAACTCTCCAGAGAGCAATTTAACCCCAGTCATCCCCAGGCCATTTTTCTCCCAGAGGGGCTTTTGCAGAAAATCCTGACCATCATCTGTATACTGGTGGTTTCTAATGGAAAAGCAGCAATGCTCCCAGGAGAACCAATGTCTCTATGTGGCCTTTTATCCCAGCATCAACAAATAAGAGATCAGTGTGTAACAGAGGATAGAGAGAACTCTGAGCAGAAACCTGCTTGATTTAAAATTAGGAATATGTATTCTCCAGATTTCATTTTTGCAAACCATAAGAAAAAGGAATAAATAAAGTCTAGGGACTATGCTCTCCTTTCAGGATGTTCTATGATCTCTTGCTCAATCCATTTAACAAGATCACAGTTGCTTTTTAAACTAATAATCTTTATTTAGTTCTTTTACTTATTTACAGAAGCAAAAACATATATATTAAGCTTTACCCCTTTGATTCTCTTCAGGTCTAACCACCAACTACTTTACATCAGAAACGGATCTAGTTTGCTTCAGATGAGTGGATGGAGATAAACTTAGTCTGACATTCCAAAGCAGTAGGCTAAATACCTGGAATGTGTAATTAATAGTTGTATTTAATAATTGGAACATGTTCTGTGAATACTGCTATTTACTTAACGTTATGTACTTAACTATATTAAGTACACTTATTTCTTGAGACATTTTTTTAAAAAGGTACCAGAAGCTGACTTTCCCTAAATGGAAAACCATACATTAAATAGGTATTTAGTTATACAGCTCTTAAACTTTTGCTCCTGAGACTAGATGCTAACATCACAGCCACTCTTCCTTCCTGACTTTCTCTCAATATATTCTGAACCGAGTATCTAACTAGTATCTGCTGAACTGCATAAATGAGCCTGCAGCCTCACTCAGACAGGTCTTAGTTATAAAAGCAGACATGCTGGAGATACTTAATCAAATCACAGGCAATAATACCTTTCTTATGCACTAGCTTTGCATTAAATCAGCAAATGAAAATATGGGTCATTGAACAGTTGGTGTGTTCAAGGTCCTGCACTTGACAAAAATAGCAAAATGGACAGTAGTTACCATATTTAACACAAATCCAAGATGACCCTGAATTTAAGACAAACCTCTACTAATTAGATTATATACATGGAGAACTTGAACAAATTTATAATTTTTCCATGTATACAATCAAATTATTGAGAAGTAATATTAAATTCATTCCCCATACTACTGCAGCAGGGAAAGCACTGACAGGGGGGACTGGCAGTGGGCCTGTGGGAGGACCAGGCAGTAGGGAGGTACTAGGATGGCAGGAAGTAGGGGCCAGGCAAGAGAGGGGCTGTTGAGGGGCAGGCAGTGGGGGAAGCAGTGCGCGGGGAGGTCAACAGTTTGACTCCTGCCTCTTGCCCCTGCACACTTTGCCATGCGCCACTTGTCCACTCCCCACCACTTGTCACCCTCTGCCTGCCCCCATCACAGCCTTCTCCCCAACCCCTTCACCTTTCACCTCTGTTCCAACTCCAGCAGGTTCAATCTGTGGTCCAACATGGGGCACAGAGTATGTGTTTGCTTCATCCCCAGACTGGTCCCACAGCAGTAGCAGAGCAGCTCTGTCTCAAGGCCCTAGCCTGAGCTGCCCCTGATGCTGCTACAGAGCTAGGCTGGGGCCAGAACAAACATGCACCCTGTGCCCCAGATTGGAGCAGCAATGGCACCTGCTGGAGCCAGAGGCCAAAGCACGGGTAAGCAGCAGGGGTAGGAGATGACAGGGGAGAGGGAAGCCAGCCTCTTCCCAGCAGTTGTGCTCAAGCTGGGTGGGACGAGGTATGTGGGCAAAGGTAAGGAGGGACAAGGAGCATGATAATCACTAACATCTTTAGATTTTTAGTTTTCATTTGAAAAACAAAATCATCTATAGTTGCAGAGAATATAATGCACTGATTCTTTCCTGTGTCTAGACAAAGACAATTCCATTACTGTTGCTGTTCATAGGTTTCTTAAGGTGCAGTACAAACCTCTCTCATTTACATCGCTGTTATACTAAGCACTGAAGCAAGGTGATATTATATCATTTTCAGTCTGCTACTGCTGCTTGGGAAAGCTGTAGACAGTTAGCACAGGCAGTCACCAAAGTTAACATTTTTTTACATTTTACATAGAACACAACCCCCAGCTTCTGCATCTGTCCCCCCACAACAGTGCTATTTCCTACACAGTGAGCCAGCCCACATCTACAGGAGACTTATTGTTTGTCTGTCATTTCTAGAAGAATTCCTGCTTTTGATGCAATGAGAAGTAGATATCCAAATTTCTCTGTACACTCACTGGGTTAGAGAGTCAAAGGACTCGTATCTTTTTAAAACTAAGCATTAACATTAAATATAAACATTAAAATTAAACCTGGGAAAAAGAAAATTAATCCTCTGACTTCCTAGATACATTTATCTTTTCAGCAGATATTAAAATGCGAAGTGAAAATGTTGACTAACGTTGACTTGATTTATTTCAGGAATTACAAGAATTTGCTTTACCCCCAGGCCCCGTGTCAGAAATAACAAAGGTCCTGGAGAACAAAGGTCCTAGAGAACTACTAATTATTCTTGGCATATCTGTAACATGGAAAAAAAACCTCATCAATCCTCTCTTTAATATGTCACAAACTTTAATATGTCTCAATAAAAAAAATTCAATTTCTCATGCTTAGAACAAATAACAGAGGTATAAGGAGGTCTGATGGTGCTAAGATTTAAAGCAAGGATTAAAAAATAGTCCTAGATCGGAGATCAGTGTTTTATTTAAAACCCTGCACGGGTGCCAAAATGGCAATATTAGTTTCAGGGACCAATGACTATTTAAATAATAACCAATTCTTCCTGAATTGCTATAGCTAGAAACAAATGATGAGCTAATAGGAGGGCCAATCAGTTTTGAATACCGATTGCTGGTGAGATGCCAAACATTAAAATTCATATCAATTGATTAGTAATATATTTCAGCTACTATAAAAGCCCAGGGTTGAGCAGTATAAAACATTAGTTTCTAATTATAGGCATTCATTGCAATGAGGAAGTTAGACTACGTGGTAGGCACTGGAGAGAACAGTTGGAAGAAAGTTACAGGTTTCCCCTCGCTTTATGCTGTACGTGCGTTCCTGGAAAATGGCATATAACTCAAATTTGCATAAAGGGAACCCACTTGACAATGTAACAATGTAGGGATACATTCCACAACCTCAACTGTACTGACC
>NW_005842720.1:80543-101861 GCF_000455745.1 Alligator sinensis
CCCCCCCCCCCGACTCATTTCTACCACTTTTACAAGACAATTTTGGTACTCATCAACACCAGAGAAGGGTAGGAGATAAGCTAGCAGGATGCATAGAAACCATAATGGGGATGGCAAGTACAGAAACACATGTCGTAGACAAGCGAGGGGCGCAGAGCCGCAAGGGAGACTATATTTTGGTGCACATTGCTCCCCAATGCACCACATAAAGCCACTGACTGCGGGCTTCCACCACACCAATCACATAAGAGTGAATTTACCTCGCATAATGAATTTTTGGTATAAAAAGGGTCATTGCATAAGAGTTAGTTCACACATACAGAACCCGCATAAAGCGAGAAAGACCTGTGTTTTATGGTTTGCCTGTAGTTTTCCATATTCCATATTATCAGGTTCTACAAAACTGCAAAAATTATCGTTTTCCATACTTTCATAGTTGGTAGGGGCTGGAAGGGACCTTAGAGATCATCAGGTCCAGCCACCCTGCACTTGGGCAAGAAAGACTGCTGGGGTCAGATGACCCCAGCAAGATGGACAAAGAAATGGTTAATGTCAGCAACAATTTATAGCCCATTCAACAACTTTAGCTCTAAGTGGGAACTACAGAAACTTTTAAAACGGTGCTAAGTTTTGTGAAACTACTAAAGTGTTATGTGACTGATATTCATCAACACAGCAAGGGAACTGGAGAAAAGTTGCTACATTGAGTTGCAATCATATTTTAAGGACTATTTCAAAAACATTCGCAGGCACAAAATGCTTCAAGGACTAGTAAGTTTCTCTTAATACTTGTCTCAAAGTGGTGACAAAAAGGAAAATATTTTTGATGTTTGCCTAATGTACCACAGGACATTTGCTGTTAGTTGCACAAAGGTTATTAAAATAATTAAAATTAATGTGTGTTTCTCATTCACATTAAAATTAATGTATGTGGGCAAAGCTTCGTCTGTTAATCTACTGATTTTTTTAAGTATACTTATACTCAGTTACAAAATATGAAGTACCACAAAAGATCTCATAATCATAAGCAAGCATCATTAAGGTTTACTTTGCTTATAATGCCATCTTATAGAGGATTTTATTAACTTGGTACTCACAGTTCCTGCATATTCTCAAAACACTCCTCTCAACAAAATTTCTGTTACAATGATATATCGTATCCTGGCTCAGATATATTCTAATAAGATAGAAGGAAAATTAATTCTGCAGGCCTATAGGGCTTTAAAATACATAGCTAACGCAAACTTCATCATTAATGGTGACCTCAAATGGACGAAAGAGGTCAAAGAACCAATAATCAGATTCTGATGAGAGGTCAGTACAACATCTGCCTTTTCTATTTTCTGCTTGCCTGCATGATTAAGCATAGTTTTCCACCCTTTCAGAATCCCTGAAGCATATATATGGTAATTATAGGAGTTCCCATGCATTCAAATCTGCATTTTAGCCAATAATTTGGAAATAAGATTTTAGTTCATTTTCATTCCCTAAAGACTGACTCAGCTGAAGCGATCCTAGGATTTATTTGTCGTTCCTCCTTGCTCATGATGTTGCACTGGTATTACTGATTCACAAGTTGGAGGTAGGAATTTTTTTTAACTTACTGTAGTAGCAGTTAATTTACACATATTACACATTGGAATGCTGCCTGTGATGGGGCGGGGTGTGGAAAGAAGAGTTAAACACAAGCCGTTGTAAAATTTTAACCATCTCCCATTATTTTTCTATTTAAAGGTGAAGAGAGACTACAGGAAAGATTGAGATGACTGATGCCACTTCCAATCCATTGTAAAACCTGGTTAAATATATACAAATGTCAAAATATGGGCACAGGTACACATGCATAGGTGACATTTTTCTATTTTTAAATAGTTTTAAATATTATGTTGAAACTGAAGTGTGCATGTATATACAAATATACACACATTATATATGCTGTTGACAAGTATTTTTTGACAAAAATTGGCTTTTGCAACTAAGACATTTTCTGGTGAAAATTTCTGTTCTCATAAAAAGCAATCAGATTATCAAATGATAAAACTATTTAGATTTTGCCAAGTGATTATAAGGAGGTTCAATTTTCACTAAACCCCAGAAATTCTGTAAAGAAAAGGCATGCCAATTTTTCATGGAAAATAAAAGACAACTTTCAACCAGCTGTGATCAAATACCCTCTCCAGAGACCACATGACCTGTTCCATTGTTTTCACCAAAAGGCACAAAGTTTAGGATATAACCCTAAATGACTACAATAATTGCCTGTTCTCTCCAATTGTTCCCAGCATAAAGTGAAATTGTTTTCTCCAACTGGATTTAATTTGGAGAGAGCATCTCATGTACATACAAGTATTAGATTTTTTTAATAGCATGCAAAGCATTATATTTATTTCAATAAGTCCATATTTTCATTTACTGTCAGTCTTCAACAGATAATTGCTTCCTTGGATCTCTTACCCATTTGCTGAACTACAGACACCACCCACTTTTTCCAAGAATTCAATCTCTTTAAAAATGTACGCTATTCTCAGAAAATAAGTACCAAGAAGCATAATACCATAGATAATTAGGGTTGGAAGGGACCTCCCTCAGCAGGTCATCTAGTGTAGCAGGTCATCTAGGGCCCTACTCAAAGCAGGACCAACCTCTACTAGATCATCCCAGCCAAGGCTTTGTATACCTGGGTCTTAAGAACTTCCAAGGATGGAGATTCCACAACCTCTCTGGGTAACCTGTTCCAGGGCTTTACTACCCTCCTACAGAGAAAGTTTTTTCCTAATATGTAACCTAAACTTACCTTGCTGAAACTTGAAAACATTGCTCCTTGTTCTGTTACCTGCCATCACTGAGAACAGTCTAATTTCATCCTCTTTGAAACCACCCCTCAGGTAGGTGAAAGCTGCTATTAAATCCCCTCTTAGTCTTCTCTTCTCCAGGCTAAATAAGCCCAGTTCCCTTAGCCTCTCCTAGGGGCAGAAGTTACACATAAACCGGTTTAAGTGAACAGAAACTGCTTTAAACTAGAGGTGCACCAATACATTGGTCCGTATCATATTGGAACTGATAAAAGGAAAATTGATATAATCGGCAATTGACTTTTTTTGGCCGATGTGGCTGATAAGGTCACTGATGAATGCCACAGCTAGACCGGCAGCTTGTAGAGCAGCGTCTGGCTGCTAAGTCTGTTGAAGAGAGGGGAAAGGGGCTGGGGGACAGACTGAGGCCCACACAGTGAAGAAGGAAGTGGGGCTGGGGCTGGGGCTGTGGCAGGGGCAGCCGCTGCCCAGGAGGGTCAGGGAAGAGCACTGGATGGAGCCACAAGTGGCTCGTCTGGGGGGCACAAGAAGAGAGGAGAGGCTCCGGCCACTGTGCACACCTGGGGAATGTATGAGGGGCACATGCCCCTCAGATCTGTGTGTGGGGCGAAAGCAGGCCAAGGGCAGCGCCAGGCTCTTCCCAGCAAGGGGGCTGGGGCTGGGGCTGGGCCAGGGCTGTACTTGGGGCAGGTGGCAGCATGCTGGGAGGAGGGTTACCAAGGGAGCTACTAGATATTTGCAAACACATATTTGCAAACACTCACCCTGAGGAAGAGTGTATGCACTGAAAAGCTTGCAAATGAATAAAATAATTTATTTGCAAATATCTAGTTGGTCTAATAATACCTCATGACAAAAGAAATTCCTGCCCAGAAAAGCTTTCCATCTTTCCACTCTTCTGTGAAATATGAAACATCATAACCTGAAAGAAATATACTTCTACATCCTGCTTGCCACCAAGCAACTTTGAGGTAAAAAGTCTCTCAACCTTTCTCTGTGCCTGGACAAAATGAACTATTCCAAACAGAAGACTTTACCACACCTTCAGCTGTCCTGTGAAATATGAATTTTCATTTCTACCTAGGAGAACTTTTACAGTCTCTGTTCTCCCCTATGCCTGATGAAGGATGAGTGTGCCTGAAAGCTTGCAAATAAATAAAATAATTTGTTTGCAAAATTCTAGTTGGTCTAATAAAAGATATCACCTCTTCCATGAATTTTGAATCCTTTGGTAAAGTCAAGGTACATCACATCCACTGCTCTTCCCGCATCCACACAGCCAGTCTGAAGCTTGAGAGGTAATACAGACTATTCAGAAAGCCAGGTCTGGATCCATGACACGCTTGCTTTTCATCACCGTGACTACAGTATTTACTTGAATTAATTTAGGACAACCTTCCACTATTTAGATTGTTACAATTTTCCATGTACAAAATCTAGTCAATTGCCTGTCAAGAATGATGGAGGTGGGGAGCGGGCGGGGATGGAGCCCCACGCCCTCCCCGCAATCCGAGCCCACTCCCTCCTGCTGCTTCGGATCCAGGCCTGCTTCCCCCCACCCACCCCTCCGCAGCGGCGGGGGGAGAGGAGGAGTAGGCCTGGGCCCGATGTGGGGGGAGGACCAGGCCCAAGGGTGGAGAGAAACCGGGCCACTGTGGTGGTGGGAAAGGGGAGGGAAAGGAGGTGGGAGCAGCAGGCCCAGGCCAACCTGGCGGCAGCGAGGGGATGGGAGGAACGAGCTCAGATCTGACACGGGGGGGGGGGGGGGGGGGAGGGGAATGCTTGGGTCCCAGGAAACTCGCTCCTCCCCTCCCCTAGCTGCTGCCACCTCGGGCTGGGCCCGCTGCTCCCACCCCACCGCCATGGCGGACCCGCTCCCCCCGCTTGGGCTCATTTCTCCTCCCCCCCCCACATCGGGCCCTGGCCCACTCTTCCCTTCCCCCCACTGCCACTGCCACAGCATGCCCACTCCTCCCCCCACTGCTGCTGCATCAACCCTGCAGGCGATGACAACAGAAGGGGGGAGGGGCAGGCCAAGGCCAGCGCTAGTGGCCTTGGCCCCCCATGACGTCCCGACCCTGCTCCTGCCTGGGCCGCCGCTGCTGCCATCACCTGCAAGGGTGGGGGTGAGGCCAGCTTCAGTGACCTTGCCCCTCACCCTCTGCCCCATCGTTGCCACCTGCAGGGAGCAGGGAAGAAGGGGGCAAAGCCAGTGCTGATGGCCTCGCTCCCCCATTCCATCCACTTCATTGCTGCTGCCTCCAGGGAGCAGGGCAGGGGGGGCAAGGCCAGCTCTGCTGGCCTCACCACCCCCCCCGCCGTCCCCTGTATCCCACTATCATGGTGGCGCACTGCCACTTGTCGGAACACTTCTTCACACTCTGATTGGCTGTTTGTCAGCCAATCAGAGCACGAATAAAGCATTACTGACAGACAGACACACAGATTAAGGCTTTTATAATATTAGAATTATAATAAACGTTACAATTTTCCATGTAAAGAATCAAATTAATGGAAGGTCATCTTAAATTCATCCCTCCCATTACTATGGTGAGGAAAGCAATGGCAGGGGGTGAGGGGCCAGACCCCTGCCCCTTCTCTCCCCATGCCTGTGCCTGTCCCCTTGTACCAGGCCCCCACCATATGCACCCCCTGCTACCTGCCACTCTTTGTTTGTGCCTGCCCCCAGTACCTGCTCTCCACCCCCTGGCCTTTACCGCTCATGCCTGTGCCAGTCCCTGCTACATTTGCAACCCACACTACCTGCACGTCCCCTCCCACGTCATATGAGCCATTCCACCTTAAGACAAGTGGTGGCTCAGCTCTGGCTTCAGCTCCAAGCTCAGGCACAAACCTGGAGCTGAGATGATGACTGCCCCAGGCTGGTACTCAAATCCAAGACAAGGCTCCACCGCCTCTTTGCCCCCACCCAATGCTGCACAAGCAAATGTCCAGGTTTTTGCTGTGCCTCTGGCTTTTTCTGGGCTGTTTCAGCTTGGCTGCTTGGGGCAGCACAGCAAGGTGACTGGTTGTTGGGGGATCATGTGCTCTGAATGCGGGCCCCAACAGTGCTCACAGGTAAGAGGGAGAGAGCGCATGCATGTGAGCTGTATGGGTAGCAGGTCTGGGGGCTATGGGTTGGGAGTGAGGGGCACTATAAGGACTGGGGAAGAGCAGGGGGCTATGGGTCTGCAGGGCACCAGCAGGGCTCGGAGTGGACAGAATGGGCCCTTGGTTGGGTGTGAAGGGCACCTGCAGGGTTGACAGGTTGGGCATGTAGGTCACTGGCAGGGCTGAAGTGCAGGGTATAGTCAGTCAGGAGTAAGAGGCAGCAGCAGGGCTGGGGGGCTGTGGCTTAGGAGTGAGGAGCAGAGGCAGGGCATGGGTGTATCACCTGCCCGCTCCCCCCATCATATACTCTTTCCTCCCCCTCCTCCGTGTCCCACCTCGCCCCCCACCTACCCCCACAAGTGTTCTCTTCTTTGATACTGAAAATATGGTAACTCTAACCTCATCTTGGACTCAAAATAATCCAGTCACTGCAGAAGGATCTCATGTACATAAATGTCTGCCTGAGCTTCTACTTTGCCTATAGAAACATAGACATCATACGGTACAAAGAAAGTATGTACGACTTAAACTGGGTAGTTGAAGGGGAAAAGGGAAAATAAGAAATAAAAGGGGAAATAGGAAGCAAAACTGTCCAGATAGTCACCCCTCAAATTTGAAAGCAACAGAGAAGAAAGGGATGGAAACAGAGCCTTAACTTTGAGTTTTCTAGGCCAGTGAGGCTTTTCAGATCTGCTCTTCACACTAGTTTGTCAAAAGCTTAACTGGAATAGCAAAGAGATTTAGAGTTATTTTACACCTATACAGGAAGCAATTTCACCCTCTCTTTCAAAATACACAATGACAGTCCACAATGCTATTCAAAAGCTCACAGGTGCCAGACAGAAAAGAAAGATATAATTGTTCATGTACTATGCACCCACATACACATAATGCCAGCTTAAAAAAAATACTGTTGCTCTCCTCTCATAGGAATAAATCAAGATTTTCAATCAGTTTCCACTTATGTGATCTTTTTTCTCTCCTCCAGTGTCCATAAGGAGAAATTAGCTACCTATGGTGCTGTTTGTGGCTCACAATGAGCAATTTAAAAGAATATTCCTGCTCATGCTGTGAGCTACTCCCAGAGACTTAAGGGACACCTTCCAAACAGCCTTAGGGAAGTTTTAAGGAAACACAAGTTTCAGAAATGACAAACAAATACGTATAAATGTATTTCTAAAACTTCATAGGATTTGCAACAGTTTGGAATAGGCTCCACAGTTTTTCCAGAGAAGTCCAAATGAAAACTGCTCTCTTAAATCCCAATTTGCCTATGGTTCAGAAAGACAGTTTTTTGAAGTGACAAATCAAGTGATCAGGAGCAGTCAACATGGAATCATCAAAAATCATCATGTGTGACGAGCCTCATTTCCTTCTATAACAAGGTGACAGGTTCTGTGGAAGGGAGGAAAGTAAAGTAGTGGGTGTGATATACCTCGACTTTAGCAAGGCTTTCAATATTAGGAAGCTAAGGAAATATAGTCTAGAGGCCAGGGGTTGTGCAGTTGCTGGGGGTACTTGGGAAGGCCCTAGGGGGTATGTATGGGTGGGCGGGGACAGAGCGCCACTACTCACCACCCCGTGCTGCTGCCTCCCAGGCGCCACATGGCCAGCCGAACACAAAGGGGGGGGGGGGGCAGAAGGGGAAGCTTGTACACGGCAGCTGCCACCACCCCGCACTGCCACCACTCCACATCCGGCCGCATGCCCCCCTCCCCACCTCCCTGCTCCGCATCCAGCTTCCGGGGGTATGCTTATTAAAAAAGGTTGAAAGCCCCTGCTTTAGGCAAAAATACCATAAGGTAGATAACTGGCTACATCATCCTGCTCAAAGAACTGCCATCAATGGCTCAATGTCTAATTGGACTAGAATTCAGAAGGGCCTTGATAAGCTGGGAAAATGGTTCAAAATTTATCAAATAAAATTCAATAAGGGCAAATACAAAGTCCTGTACTTCAGATGAATAAAACACACAGGGAACAAACAAAACAAACTGGTGGTCCATTCCCCAGTCATTTGTTCTGGTGTGGTAAGTGTTCTCTTGTTACAAAAAAGGCCAAGAGCATTCTGGGTTGTGTTAACAGGAGTGCAGTGTGCAAGTTAAGGAAAAGGAATCTTCTGCCCTATTCAGCACCAGAGAGTTCTCACCTGGAGCACTGTGTCCAGTTTTGGGCACCATGTTTCAGGAAAGACATGAGTAAATTAGAGTCCAGTGGAGAGAAATAAAAAGGATTAGAGGTCTAGGAAACACGATTTATGAGAAAAGTTTGGAAGAACTATGATTATTTAGCCTGAAGAGAAAACTAAGGTGGGATTTGATAACAATCTTCCAGTACGTGAAGTATGGTTATAAAGGAGATGGTTATACATTACTATTATAGATAGACTACTCTGTTACCACCAGGAACAGGAAAAGTAAAACCAACTTTGCAACCAAGGATATTTAGAATGAATGAGAAATAATTTTCTCACTATGTGGAGGGGTAAGTATTGAAACAGACTACCTACAGAGACTGTGGAATCCTTAACACAGGAAGTTTTTAAAAACAGGTTAGATAAACACGTATCTGGAATGGTCTAGACAGGGATGATCCTGCCTTCAGCAAGGACTTGGGCTAGATGGGCTCCTGACAGCCCTTCCAGCTTTATTTTCTGTTCTTCCTAAAAGAGAGCTTTCAGCGGTTTTAGAAAGTAATTTAGATGTTCTGCACCTTCTATCAACTCTCTACCAGCAAACTTTCCAAATCTTGTCCAAAATGGCTAGATATCTTGGCTAGGTTTTCCGCTGAAAAGCTCACACTGGCATGCTTGAGCAGTGTCCTCTGTAGTACAATTCTGCTGAATAGCGTTCTATATAACTAGTCATTTTGCAGCATGATTTGCTTTAATAGATGTATGATAGGTTATTATTCTGATCACTGCAGCATCTCATACAGGTCCGCTGTTTATATGCTAAATATACAAATGAAAATACAGTTTCCCATATCAAATTTATAAAACATAGATATTTGACTACATAGGTTATTAGCTACAAATTTATATGCACATAGGCATCTGTAAATGTAAAAAGGAGTAACTATGAAAAAAGGAGGACTCATACTATGTGATAAAGCTATATGAATCTATAGAAAAATAAAGGCTCTCTGTTAAAATCAAGAGTTTGCAGTGCAGCAATGCAATAGTACAATAAACCTTGCCAGGTCTTTGGAGTAATATGGATGAAATATGCTCCCTGCCCAGTGTCAAGGATGCTTTTCTTTATACACGACACAAAGAAAATCCCCCTAAAGACTCCTCATGTTTGGAACCAGAGCATTAATGTTCACGTGCCCTTTAGTGTTTCAAAGAAACCCCTAGGAGTATAAGACCCAACTGAAAATCTTGCTTCAAGCATGCCAGGTTAGGCAGATTTGCCTATACAAACATGTAAATACCAAAGAGAAATTATAATTATTTAATAATTTTCTGGACTAGCTGTATTTTGTGGGTATGAAATCCGTTTTCCTTCTCCTGGCACATGACAAGCTAGAGTCTGCACATAAACCTAGCATGGGGGATAACAGATTCTGAGGATTATTTCATCAGTAGGGGCCTATTTAATTCATGGCCAGACAGCAATTTTTGCAGCTTGGTCATGGCCTGAAGAGCCAATTTTGTGGGCATTTTCTATTGGTCCCTCGCCCTTCCACTGACTGGCGGACAGGTCCTGTGGAAGGACAGGAGGGGTAAGGGGTGGCTATCATCTTGGCTACTAGCTGGCTCCCACTGGGGAACCAGCATATTATTTTTATTGTTTTTTTGGGGTTTTTTTTTAAGTTGATGACATGAACAACTGAAGATTTTGCAGTTTCTGTGAAATTGCTAATTAAGTAGGTCCCCATTTATCAGTAAACAGGGAGCATCATGTTCAATCAGTTAACTGAAAAATGTTAACTGTATCTGGTCAAAGAAAAGGGGTATTCTGTGGTCTTACTGAACATTCAGAGTCTGGTTTGCCAAACCCAGCTAATAGCTGATGTAGTATATGATACCTTTGTCATTTTCCAGATACCTAACAAACAAGAAAGGCTTTCCCCAGCAGAGAAAAGTAATGGTGTTAACAGATAAACACGAAGAACAGCCTCAAAAAATGTCAAAATGCAGTTGTAATATCTTGTCTCCAGGTTCCTGTTAAAAATATACTTTTACCCTCCTGTTCTCAATCTCCACCCCTGCACTGAATTCCAGCTCTACGCTCTCAGCCCCTTCAATACCGTATCCTGAAACCAATGGCTACAGCTTCACACCGTCTCTGTGTTTGATACCATCTAGGACTGTGAGAAGTTTCGGGTACTGATTCAATTCAGAGGAGATTCGGCTCGATTTGACAGCTGAATCTCTGAATCCGAATTGAATCAGAAGACTAATAGAAAGGTCTGAATCGATTCAAAGCTCTCTGAATCGATTCAGAAAAGATTCGGAGAGCTTCGGAGGTTCGGGCAGTCCCCGCTCGCTGCTGCAGGGAGGTGGACCTGAACTCCGTGCTGGCACACAGGGGCGGGGGGACTGAAAAAGGAGGGAGGGGACCAAAGGGGACCCCCGCCAGGCCCCATCCCCTGCCTCCTCCCCCAGTCCCTCTGAGTCCCCCCAACCGCTCTCCCAGCCCACCCCGCCATGGCTGTCCTGCCTGCCCCAGCTTCCAGTTCTTTTAAAAAAGCAAACACAAAAAAAAACCCCACTCACCGCCTGCTGCAGCAGCCATTGGGGCATTTGGGGGCTCGTGTCAGAGCCCCCCATGCAGCATGGGCCAGTGGGAAATCACACCCCCTCCCCGCCTGGCAGAAGCCGTTGAACCTGGGGCTTTTTTTTTTTTTTTTTAAAGAGCTGGGAGCTGGGCCGGGTGGGGCAGCCATTGACTGGGCTGGGACAGTGGACAAGAGATGGGGCCTGTCCGATTTGAAGATTCAGCCAAATCGATTCAGGACAGGGATTCAAATCACCAAATCGGATCACTGTCCCCCAAATCATCTGAATCTGAAGCGAATATTAGCTGCTTCGCACAGGCCTAATATCAGCCCTTTAACCCACACTTGAAGTCCCTTGTAGTCCCCATTCTTCTTTCCATGTCTGTCTGCCCCATACCATACCTTACCATACCATACCCTACCCTACCCTACCCTGTTTTTCCATTAGTCTTTAAGAGAATTTTCAGGAGTTTGAAAATCCTGAACCTCTGAATCAAATCTTCCACCTTCTATTCCTCCTCCATTAATGACGAAACTTTTGTTCAGCTCTAGAAAAGCATAGCCTGAAGTTAGCAGGAGCTCAGTTTCTGCTGATAAAATGTTTTAAAGCACTTTAAAGTATTGTCTGCATATTTTTTAAAGTAGCTTTGCATGAGTGTGGCTTTACCAGCAGATTCAGGCTCATGAAGGAAGAGAAAAAAAGAAAAACAAACCAAATACTTTTTTATTCCTGACCATGTTATGGAACTCTAGTTTCTCTTCCATTGCCAAAGTTAAAGGGATGGAGGCATGGGATAGTCTTCAGTTTGGTCCAGGACAGCTATTAAATTCCAAAGTGAAAAAACAGATCTCTTACTTCCGCTAGAAGAGAATAGAACAGTCTGTAACATTTCTTAGCTCTGTAGTCACATTGACCAAGATGGCCAGTTTCCCAATTCTTCCCTGCTTCCCAGTCTGGCGGTGGCATTTCCTGGACTTGTTTACTTTGATCTCTTACATTTTTTTCATGATGCTGTTAGTGCACCCTCTGTATATTAGTGTGGTAGTAAGTCATGCCATCTCAAACAAACGTGTAATTTCCTCAGTTATACAATTTGTAATGAGAAAGTTAAAATAACAAAATGTCCTCAATATTAGCGCTAACATTTTACTTCTCATCTGCACACCTCAGAGTATTTCACAAAAGAGAAAAAAAATCTTAATCCGAGCACAGACTCAACTCAGTTACATCAAATGCAGACAATTGTTATCAGTTTTCCCATAACCCCTCCAATTTGTTTTACTCAAGCCATAAGCTTCTCTAAGAAAGAGAAGTAATTGTTGGCATTATGGTATGGAAAAACATCTAAGAACTGAGAAATCAAACACATTTTCACACATGCCCAGGTTTCAAATTCCAAGCTGCTTTTCAGGACCGGAAAGCAAGTAGAAACAAAACACAAATTGCCTATTTTCAAGAATGTTATAAGCAGGCCCAAAATACTCTTTCCCTTTTGTCAAAGATAGACGGATTTGTCAGGTTTTAGAAATCCATTTGGATAAAGTATCTTCTTGTAAATTGTCATTAAATCTTTAAAGAGTAGCTTAGGTTTTTAATGAATAATGTACAGCACCTTATATCATGTTCAAATTTTTGAAAGCTTGATTCCTCAGTCTGTGAAACAAATACAAGAAATTCAATCCTTTTCTTTTTTAAAAGATTTAAGATTTCATGAACACAATAGTACATTTTTTAGAGACAAACCTACACTCATATTATTCTAATTAAATTTTATGAGCCTTCCAAGTCAGCTTACCCTGGTGCCTTTTTTGTACAAAAGAAACATACAAAGATAAAAGTATTAAAACAATTGAGAATCTATTTCATTTGATTACTTTACTTAAAGTAAAGTTAAATCTTACTTGTAAGAGGACAGGATATCAAACAGAAAATGATGTACTACCATTGTAAAATTGAGATTTAATCAGAAAGGTATTCAACAGTAACTGTTTGGAATAATGAAGAGTAAGATTCATCACATGGGCCATCTTGGCAGGGTGTGCACATCATACCCTAGCAAATGGAGAAAGAAACTAAGTTTTCATGTAGGGGAGTAAAAACAATTGGTTTATCCAGGCATCATGCAATAACAATCCTTCCTAAAAGAGGCAGTAGAAGATGACCTTCATTAGGGCAGCAAGTCTTTAAAAGTGTTTATGCTATAGAGTGGGCCGGGCCCTTGGTTCCAGGATGAGCTCAGTGCTTAGGATCTGGTCTAAAGAGACCAAGAATCAAATAACACTGATAACAAGAGACCCTATGCTTAGTGGGCACTGGACACATGAGCTTGTTGGTTTAATATCCCCTAGAGAACCAAGGATACTTGCTGCGATTTCTACTTTAGGCCCGCTATAATACAGTATTCAGATCTGCAAGGGAAGCTGCACTGTGTGCAAGAATTCAGCTGGATCCCTGCCATTCCACCACTCTAAGCGAGCTGCCAGAATTTTGGAGCTATTGCTCCTTACATGTCGCAGTAGTTATGTGCTTAGCTCCCGGAGAAGATAATCAATCACCAAAGAGTGTTTAGTCTGTCAGGTTTCAAATGCAGAGCACGCAGCATAGACCTTTCAAGTAAAACAGAAAAAAAGAGGGAACAGAAATGATACAGAAGTGTCAGCTTGAAATGCACAGAGATCCAATTCCATCTATTAGGCACTGTAACAGGGCAGTTTGGCCCTTTAAGACAGGCAGACAGCCCTGTGGTAAGAGCCCAGGTGTGGCCAATTAGCTGGCAGTTAACAGCCCAAGGGGAGAGGGCAAACACTCAAGCTTGGTAAGGAACAGTTTGTAGCCAGGAGATAGACTGAAACCTGAAGGAGCTCGCTTCTAGGAAGAGACAGAGCTAAAAGGGCCCTCTCCACCTGTCTCAGTCAAGTGTTACTATTTATGTTATGAGGCTGCCTAAGAGCCTCCCTGGGTGGCAAAGCCAGACAGCAAGGCTGCAGGCACTCAACCCCACTTACATACTATTGTTTGGACTGGCTGAGGGCACCCTAAGAGGGCAAAGCCCACCTGCACAGAAGCTGGCACACAAACAGGTGGTGGAGAACATGGACAGCCCTCAGCCATAAACCAGTCAAACAGATCCCAGGGCTGTGTTGAAATAGATGGAGGAGTTGCATCAGCTGCAGCAACGAGTGCTAGAGTAACAACAGCAGGAGTTCTATACACTTCAGGTGCAGCAGCAGCAGATTAAGTGAACATGGCAAGAGAAATGCAAATGTCACACTTAAGTTTCTGGAACAAGTGAAGCCCAGCAGGCGGGTGGGCATGGCTTCTCCAAAGCAGGCAGAATGGGGTGGAACTGTAGAATGCTAAGCAAAATGGGAGCAGACAATGACCCCAAAGTGTTTTTAGAGACTTTCAAGCAAATGAACGAGATGTATCAGTGGCCCTGAGTGTAGTGGGTTATCAAGTTGTTACCCTACTTGACAGGGGAAGCTCAAGTAGCAAACGAGGCCCTGAGGCCTGCCCAGTTATGACACCCACAAGTCCACCATTTTAGAGTGAGGCTCATATAGATACCAGTTCTGGGCACAGCCCTTTCACCAGGACTCTTGGCCCCAAGCAGTGGTGCAGTGCCTTAATGAACTATGCACCCAGTGGCTGAAATCAGACTTCAACTCACTCGTAAGTATTGTGGGATGGTGCCAGTCAAACAATTCAGACAGGTGTTGCCAGTGGGGGGGGGTGGGTTCTGTAGACAGCAGGTTATGGACCTTAAGAGTTGGAATTGTTATTTTAACTTTCTCAATACAAACATTTTTAGAGTTGGAATTAGAGGAGGACTCTTCATCCAGGCCAAAGGGACAAGTCCACCATAGCCTGAATAAAGTGAGTAAAGCCAGGCATGCACTTGGCCCAGGAGTCCCACCTCACTCCCCAAAATAACAGTAGTGGGCTCAGCAACCTTGGGCCACGGAATCAGGGCTAGAAGATGATCATAACTGAGAGACTGTACTAAACCCAGGAAAAGGGCAGCCCTCAATCTGTTTCTCAAGTTGCCACGCCAGGCACTGGCACTAGGATTGCCCACTCATGGACTACAGTCATGTCCAGTCTGGGGTCTCTGAGGTCCCAAAAGAAAACCCTGAACAGAGAACCCAAGAACTCCCTATAACAATTTGAGATGTCCAGGTCGTGGGCCCCACGGACTCTGACTCAATCCAGACCTTTGTGCATTGGCAGCTTGTGGACCTGCCCAGCTATCCTTTGTGGAGTGTGTACATCTAACGTGCATACATAGGGATACTTGGCCCTATCCCACTACGAAGGTGCAGCTCTCAATTACAGGTTGAATGGCTGATCTGGCTGCAGTAGTGGCCAGCTACCTTTCCTACCTGGAAGTGGTGGGTCAGAATTGGAGCTCACTAACCAAACTGCTATACCAGGCTGCATGACAGAAGGGAAATTGGGAGCTGCTGGAGCAGTGTGGGGATCAAACAGGAAAGATATTCCCTTATGACCCCAAGGTCTTTGGATCCCGAGCTATGCCACACTAGAGCACCGATAGATCAGGAAGACAACCCTAGAACAGAGAACAGATTGGATAAGAGGCAAAAGAAAAGGGTTGGTGTCCAGTGTAAGCTTGGTGGGCCCAAAGAAGCTGGCTCCATAGAAAGTTCACCTGAGGGTGAGATGGGGACATCTAGAAGAGAGATCTGACTTTATACAAAGGTAAAGAGGGGAACCAGTTTTAGCACTGCTTTATGGCCAACTGGCCAGGTGAATGATAAAATACTAGATCCTCACCTAGCTACCTAAGACTCCACTTTAAGCGGCAGAGGAATGTCCTGATGAAGATCTTATGGGACCAAATGACTGGGACCAGAAGGACCCAGCTACGGGTGCCAGAATCATATCAAATCACCCTTTTAAACTGGCATACAACATACTGTAGGCCAGCCATTTAGGGACAAAGACTACCTAAGAAGGAGTGCTCACCAGATTCCTCTGGCCTTGAATTTACCAGGATATTAAGGACTATTGTTCCTCATACCTCAGGTGCCACTGGATGGTCCCATGCCAACAGCATCAGGTGTTGTTGATTCTGTTGCCATTGGTAAGTACCCCGTTTGAGTGGGTTGGGACAGATACTGTGAGATCCTTGGAACCTAGTACCAGCGGGTACCACTACTCTTGGTCCTTGCAGATTACGCTACCTGGTATTCAGAAATGATCATAGCCAGATAGTGGCCACAGAACTGCTAAGGATTTTCTTAAGGGTGGATCTCCAATGAGAAATATTAATGGACTAAAGCACCATCTTCATGTCTTGGCTTCTGCAAGAAGTATGTGCACTTGTGAAAGTCCACCCATGCAGACCGTCCATTTACTATTTACCATATCCCGAGATAGAAGGTCTGGTAAAGAAGTTCTGCCCAGTTGTGTTAGTTCACAGCCTGGTTGTGTTAGTTCTCAAACTGGACAAAATGATCCAGTTCTGCATTGGCTCTACAAACTAAATGCAGCATGAATTTTGATACATCCCCAATGCTTCAAGTCACTGAATTGATACAACAGCTAGAGATGGTCAAGCACATATTTGGACCTGATATGAAGAAGGAATATTGGCAAATCCCCGTTGCTCCAGAATCCTCCAAGCTAACTGCATTTATAACTCCTTGGAAGCTCTATCAATTTAACACCCTCCCCTTTAGTCTCCACAGTGCCCTGACCATGTTCCAGCATCTGGTGGACAGAATTCTGTGAGTATAAAGCAGTGTATCTCAGTGATGTGGTGGTGTTCACTGGCACTTGGAAGAAACATAATTCTCTGGCCAGGGTCACACTATAAACTCTTTGGGCTGCAGGTCTAATGACAAATCTGGTAAGGGCTGGCTCAGGAGTTGGGAGACTAAATATTTGGGGGTATGCTTTCAGGAATGAGGAGATTAGATCCTCTGCAGACAAGGTATAGGGACTGGTAGTCTCTCATGCCTAAAACTAAAAGGCAAAACTTTTTAGGCTTAGCCAGCTATTACTTCCGCTTTATCCCACAACATTCAGTGCTTAACGCCCCATTGACAGCATTCAAAACAGTGCAGTGGTCACCCACAGCTTGACTGTCTGAAAGATAAAGGAAATTCTATGTACCACACCAGTATTACACAGTCTGAACTTCAGTCAGTCAGAGGTTTATCCTACAAACAGATGCTTCAGAACAAGGCCTAGAAGCCATGCGTTCCCAAGACTTTCAAGATGGGGAATACCTGGTCCCATATCTAAGCTGAAAACTCCTTCCTGAAGATCAAAAGTATTCTATTATTGAAAGGAGTGTCTTGCAATAACATGGGCAATTTAGACCCTCCACTACATCCTCAGGATCCGCTTTACTCTAGTCGCAGATCATGCCACCCTGATATGGCTACACACAATGAAGGAAGCCAATCCCCAATTCATGTGTCGGTACTTAGTGCTGCAGCCCTATTCATTCAATATTCACCACCACCCAAGAGCAGCACATACCAATGCAGACTTCTTGTTGTGTGGGGAGAAGAGGGTGGGGAGGACTGAATATAGAAGACTAAGTCTCAGACTCCACTCTTGCGGGGGAGATGCATAACAGGGCAGTCTGACCCTTCATCTGGGGCAGATTGTCTTTGGCTCTGAGCCCAGGTGTTGGTGATTACCTGGCAGTTAAAAGCACAAGGGGAGAGAAAGCAAGCACTCAAGCTGGGGGAACCTAGTTTGCAGTCAGAAGGCAGATGGAAACACAGAGAAGATCACTTCTAGGAAGGAACAGAGTTAAAAGAGCCCTCTCCTGCCTCTTACAGGCACCTGTGATTTTATTCCATTCCATTCAAGTTCCTGAAAAAGGCTAGTAAAAAAGGTGGATAGGGTCCTCTACCTATTTGCTGTTTTTTTGTGATTTCTGTAACATAATGACGCATTACAAAAATAGACGCATTAACATTTTTTCCAGGGACATGAGAAATGTGGACTAGGATCATAGTTAGGCACCTAAATCCACTTAGGTATTTAATAGGCTGAATAGGGTCTGACCCAAAGTTCATTTTATATTCCACATCTTGGAACATCTATTCAACCCTCAGTCCAAACTTGGTAACCTAGTAAAAAGCCCAGTTGGAGAAAGAAATAAAAGTATCTGAAAACGGTAAGAAAAAAATATTCATAATACTTACCTTCCCATTACAAATGTGCAACTATAATACACTGCATTTGTTTAGAGATTCGCATTTCAAATATTAAATGATAAATACTCAAACAATTCTGGAAGATGGGGACCTACCATATTTACTGAAAACCAAGATTAATATTTTTCCCTAATCAGCATGGGGGAAAAAAGGAGCAGGAGAACAAGGGCCAGAGATCTGGCCCTTTGCCGCCCATCATTGCTTTCCTTCCAAGAAATGAAGAAGAAACAAATTTAAGATGGCCTTCCGCTAATCAAGAGGGATGCGGATAACCTGGAGAGGGTCCAGAGAAGGGCCACTCATATGGTTAAGGGCCTGCAGACCAAGCCCTACGAGGAGAGACTAGAGAAACTGGACCTTTTCAGCCTCCGCAAGAGAAGGTTGAGAGGCAACCTTGTGGCTGCCTATAAGTTCATCACGGGGGCACAGAAGGGAATTGGTGAGGTTTTATTCACCAAGGCGCCCCCGGGGGTTACAAGAAATAATGGCCACAAGCTAGCAGAGAGTAGCTTTAGATTGGACATTAGGAAGAACTTCTTCACAGTTCGAGTGGCCAAGGTCTGGAACGGGCTCCCCTCTTTCCTGCCTATGCAGGGGGTCGGACTCGATGATCTATTGAGGTCCCTTCCGACCCTAACATCTATGAATCTATAATTAGATTCTACATATTGAAAATTATAATAAATGTATAATTTTCCATGTATAATATCTAATTTTTGGGGGATTATCTTAAATACAATGTCATTTGAGATTCAAGTAAACACAGGAATTATCTTACCATTTTATAAACAGAGAAACTGAAAAGTTTAGAGACTTACCCTGGGGTACATAAGGCATCAATGGGATTACAATGCAAGTACTATATTCACAACTCCCTCCCTCAGTTTCCTGGACACCATGCCTCTTTTACCAAAGGGAAACTATTACCATCTTTGTCACAATGGACTTCATCTTAAGAAAAGTTAAATCTGCCATAGCCTGTCAGTTTTGTGCATTTCTAGTAACTGTAGGGCCTAATCTGAGATTTGCCAGAGCACAATTTTTTGCATGTGGTTACTTCATGTTATATCCAGTTGGACTCAGAAATGGGTATGGAATTATTCTGCTGCTAATATTATACAAGGGACTGACTAAAACTAAATAAATGATTAAAGCCTAGTAACAACTTTTATCTGCAGTAGCTTCCTTGCTTATTCTTGTGTTAAGCTCTATTGGAGATCATAAGCTTGAACTACATGTAACTTAAGTCAAAAGTCTATTTCTCAAAACAAGAAAAAGCAAACTCTTTCAAGCTAGTGCTGAAGTAAAGGCCATTTCAACTTTCCAGCCTGCACAACGCACCATGCAGCCCACTAATTAAGCAAAACAAACCATTAAGAACACAGGCCACAAATGTTCCATACTTTTCACTTAATCCTCTTCTTTTTCTTTTTTAAAGAGGATTTAATTAAGAGTTCTGGTTCGAACCTTTAAACCTGCTATTCCTAAAGAAAACAGGGAAATTAGTCACCAAACCCCCACTGAACTTCAAAAGGAACTTAGACCCCTAATTCATTTAAACCAAAACCTTAGGGGGAAATTAAGAATTCTGCCTTCAGAACAAGGTTTCAACAGTCTGCAGTAAATAAGACTAAAAGGTTCATGCTAAACAAGGGGCAGAAAACAAATTAATGCATAGCTCAGTAGCTGCTCAGTAACTGAACACCCTCCACTCTCTCTAAACGAATGAGACTGGAAAAATCTGGAAAAAAAAGGGTGCGTGATCTTGTGAATAACTTTCAAAACAGATTTGCAAAGGGAGACTGAATTTAGGTTGTACAAGCAACCATAGTCCAAGCATTTCTGACTTCTGGCTATTTGACTTCGCAATCTTAAGAATGTTTTTTTAATGTAATTTTTTTCATATGAAATATATGAGGGGAGTACACTGGGAAAGGAATAAGCTAAACAAGTACAAGTAAGTCCCAAAATTCAGTGAAGAAAGTATACTGTACACACGCTAAAAATACTGCTCAACTTGACAGCACTATGTCTTCCTTAGCAGTGAAGTAATGCATCCGCACAATGAAGGAAAGCCATCAGCAACTGAGTTTCGTGAACAGTGTGAATAGCACCCACACTAGAAAAGTCCACGCTGTCAGTACCTATTCCTGGAACATGGATAGCTGTGGATAATCTCAGGCAGATATTAAACTTCTCGTGTGTGGCAGAGATAAGTCACTTCTTTCTGTTAATGTCTTCCTCATGTCACCTGCTTACCAGGTATGTAGGCAAGATCCTACTTAGTCTGTTATATTTTATGGCAATGCCATGGGTAAATTTTCACCAAGCTCAAGATTCACCAAAATTACTCTTTTCTGTATTTGTTCTCATCTAATCTGAACTAAAAGCTATTACAAGCATACACATAAAAGATCTTGTAATTCTAAGAAAATGTTGATATACACGTAAAACTTGCTTATACTTCATGTGCATTTTAATATTATTTTAGTCAACTCTTCTAACACTCAGTAATTAAAAACTGTCCTACATCTCCAGTAATACTTTTTATATATTTATTTTAGCCAAATATTTAAGTCATATGCATTCCAGCACTATATAAATGATGTAAGATTTTGAAGCAGAGTAGAATATATATTCTAAAGTATAATATTTTACTAGTCAAAGAATGCCATAAAAATAAGTAGATTTGCATTTTCTGAATATTTTCCCCTTCACATTTTCTGTATATTTTCATTTAAATTATCCCAAAATTTCACTTCCAGTAAGAAAAAAAGGGGGGAGGGATGGGGAAGACTGACAGAGAGAGAGATTTGCATATATGCTGGTTGTTCTGGAACTTAAATTTCATTAAAATGAGGGCGTAAAAGCACTAAGCATTTATTTATTCTCTTCCTAGAACCTGAGGAGAAAGAATTCACTCAATATACAGGTTGGCAAGTCTGACCTTGGTTAATGGAAGGAGGCAACAGGCAGTTCCTCAAATCGTGCCAACAGCAGCCTGGGGTTCTTTTAAAATAATGTCTGAACCCAGACATTTGTTTCCAGGTCATGTACTATACTTTTCTCACATTTTGCATTAAAATCAGTCTCCACTGAAGTATACAGCAAGACTCCCATTGATTAGGTAGCCCAGGATTTTACCCTTTTGTCTGTTAAGAACCTTTGGACTAGATCCTACCATTGTTATTTAAGTTGCATCTTATTTAGTGAAAAAGCTTTATTGACTTTAATAGGGCTTGTGGCAGAGAAAGCTACTGCTCAGCATGGGTGCCTAGCTGAAACTGCTTCTTTATCTTGTACGGGAATTTAGCGGTACTGACAATTTCCCCAAGTCATCTGTTAACAAACATAGTTAATACCAATTATTTGGGGTTTTTCAAAAGTTTTTAGAGCAAGCACAGTTACCTAAAAGGCAACATATTCTACTGTAAAGATGTTCTAAATATAAACTCAGTTCTTTGGTCTC